>NW_021318566.1:28508-81725 GCF_001605985.2 Dendrobium catenatum | reverse complement strand
ATGTCTGGAAAAATAAAAGAACAAGAAAAAACTAGAACTCACAAAGAGATCTAGCTTCTCCTACGAACTCACTAAGAGATCGTGGAGGTTTGCACTCACAAAGAGAACATGAAATGTCATTCTTTTCATTCATCAAAACTACTATTACATGAGAAAAGGGTTATATATATAAGCCTCAAATGACAAAGAAAACAAAAGACTAAAATACCCCTTGGGCTACAATAACGACTAAATACCCATGAGGGCAAAAGCGGAAAAACATAAAAATAAAATAAACTACTACATAAAATGACAAAAAATACAGCTCATGATCGTGGACGTCGATCTCCGACGTCTCATAATGGTACATGTGTTGAAGTTGTTGACGATGTCCTCATCACAGGCTCTCTATGGTAATATTTAAGTATCACCTTGCAGCTGTGCTATGGTCAGAGAATTTGGGAGGGAACGTGGAAGAACCTAAAATGATGGCTGTTAACACAATCACAACAATTGACCTAAAGAAAAAAGAAAGGGATGGAACCTATGCTTGTTGTCGATTGAGGATGTTGAGGCGATGAAAATGTTTCCAGGTATGTTGCAAACCTTAACAGTAACCTCTCTGCTCTTCTCAGCCACTAGGTAGAAGCAATGAAATACTGTAGTTGTTGCCGCTGAGGTGTGCAACTTGGAAGGAGTAGAGAAGCAGATTCTCGCTCACGGATGTGGAAGCCAGGTGCCAAGAAGAATTGTGCGGCTCTCTTTGATTGAAGAGACGTGTTAGGATTTATTTGATTGAAGAGATGTGGTAGTGATGTGAAACAATGTGGTGAAACAAGAATTGCTTGCATGAAATTAATAAATTGTGAACTTGGCATAGTTAAACATAAACGAAGCATATTCAAGATAGATCTTTAGAAAATTCTACGGAAGAACTAATTAACGACAATTGATTACAATTAAGAGCAATAGGAGACTAGCAAAATTACATCAACAACAAATAAGTAGAGCAAATGGCACGTTAACAAAATCCATGGTTTAAAATCTAGATCATTCACCTTGGAATCCCTCACATACACTCTTGATATCACTCTGCTTAGCGGATGAAGGTTGCAAGCAAACTTATGGATGCCACTAGAAGACACGTGATGCCGAGGGGACTAGTCGCCGGGGAAGGAGCCGGAATTGGAGGAGCGGGTGGCCCAGTGGAGGATTCATTTGACGTATCTTTCCACCGTTTCGTCGTATGCCCAATTGGGTTCGTAGAAATTAGAGAGGAGAATATCGATCTCTCCTTGGGCGCTGTAAGCAAAGCCGTGATCAAGCTCCGGATCGGCCATGCATGACCATGGAAGGATCTTGGCGTCGTGGTGGTGTAAGATGGATGAACCGTCACCTAGGAGAGGTGCGACCAAGAGGGTGAAGAGAGAGGGGAGAGGAGAGCTTAGGTTGGAGGTGGTGGGGAGAGGGGAAAGAAGGGGCGGCTTGGTTGTGGTGGGATTAAGGGAGGAGTAATAGAAAATCTGAAATTAATTCTCAGATTTAGTGAAATTGGAGGGAAGGATTTGAATTTGAATTCAAATTCAAATAAAATGATTAATTGGAGGTGAGGAATTATGGGAGGTAAATAGAAAGTCTTGATTGAGGGCAATTAATAAAAATTGGAGAGAGTGGGTGACATTAAAGGGGGCCGGCCATATAGAGGGAGGAGGGAGGGGATTTGTGTTAATTAGGTGGGCCCTGAGGTTTGAATAACTAATTCAATTCAAATCTGAATTTAATTTCAGATTTGAATTAAATATGAGGTTTCCTATCTTGGAATTTGGCTTTAGGAAAGAATTTAAATTCAATAATTAATTGAATACAATTTGAGATATTTCTTAAAGGATTAGGAATTAAATTAGGAAAGGTTTTGAAATAATTTGAATTTGGGGAATTCAAATTGGATGGCAAGGTGGGCCGGCGGTGGGTGGGTGGTCGGACATGTGGCGGTGGTGGACGATGGACGGTGGATGGCGGACGACGGCCGGCGGGTAGGGGAGGTGGCTGGCGGCTTGCTGGGCGAGCTGACCAGCGGTTTGGGCGGCCAAGGGGGCCTGCAGGTTTGGGAGATTTGGGGGAAGTGGGGGGCTCGGTTTGGGGAAGGGGATGGTGGAGGGTGTAGGGGAAAGAATAAAGGAGAAAGGATGAGCCGCGAATCTCGGAATCCACCAAAGGTTGGCGGGTATTGCTTGTTCCCTCGCCTAGGGTCTCCCCTCTCAAGAACTCACAAAGAGATCTAAAACAAAGAGCTGAATTTTCATTTCACTAATCATCTCCCATTACAATGCAATAGGCCTCCTATAAATAGGCCAAAATGAAAGAAAACTAGAAAGACACAAATGCCATCGGGGCTACAATAGTGACTCAATACCCACAGGGGTAAACTAGGAAAAATAGAAAAATGCAAGAGCAAATAAAATACAAGATATATCAAAAGTAAAGACTCTGGATTACTTTTTTTTTCGGATTTCTTTTTGTTTTTCAACGAACACGTGTATCGGATACGCGTGTCCTTTTGAAATTAAATAATATTTTAATTGGATACGTCTTTGGCGTATCCGACACGTATCGGTGGAGTATCGGAGGCGTATTGGTGTATCGGTGTATCGGATACAACACACCTTCATAAATAGGTGTAGCAACATAGGTTGCAAGGAAGATGTGAGAGCTGGAATGCTATGCGAAACGTTCTTGATCGCAGATGTGGATACAAGCTGCGAAGGATTAGTCGATGTGAAGAAGATGATGCCGAAGCAAGCGGCGAAGGGATCTTTTACCCCTTTTACTTGAATGTACAATGTGCGTGTGGGCATTTATGACTTTTCGTGTCATATCAAAGCAGACTTCAATATTAAAGGAGTTGCCGAATAGCGTTAGAATTTTGACTCAAAATGGAGTTATTAATAACCCCATTTAGCAAAAGCAGAATTTCTAAACACAAATAAATAAAATTTTATTTACTGTTTTAAAATAAAAATGGCACTAATTTCTCCATCACAAACAAGGCCTTAATAAGAATAAGTGGAGGATTAGGTACATGAAACCAGCCCCATATAATTGGGATAAGTCTAATATTGGTAATGATGATCTTTGTACAGTATTAATAAGAATGCTAAGTACTTAGCTTTACATGGTCAGGTATTAATTGGTTTTCAACATTTTATCCTTCCTTTCATGCATCTGAGATGCTGTGTTCTGGTTTACCTTCGGTACTTATTCTTCTATTATTTGGGTCTAATATGACTTTATTCACCTTCAGGCCATCTTCTGGCAGCAAAAGAACTTTTTTGGAGTTGATCTCAGTCCGTTGCATGGATCAGCATTCCAAGCATATTTTTCTCAGGTTCTCATCTATTAATGTATCCGTGGCTGCAATACTCTATGTAGTGTTTGTTGGATGAAGTGCAGTTAAAATTTGGTACTCACGCTTATTTTTCTTTTAAGCAATTGTCATAGTGCGTAGTTTTCTTTTTTAAATGGGTGCATTCAGATTAGGCTTCATACATTGTACTGTGACTTATAAACTTTCAGCATTTTTTTCTTCTTGCCCCTCTATCTGTAATCATTTCAAAGTTTTAAATTTTTGCTAGATTCATCTTTATGCATATTGCTAAAATGCAATACTAGCATATATTATGATCATTGACACTATTCTCCTAGAAATTTAGGCCACTTATATTACTAATGGACGTTGGTACTGTTTTATTTTTAGTTTATTTTTTTAGATGATTCATGATAACAAATTTTTTTGAGAGAACGTTTTCCTACAACAACAAACATTAAGTCTTTGTCCTACTACGTGGAGTCAGCTACATGAATCTTTTTTCTCCATTGTGTCCTATTAAAAGTCAAATTCTCCATTAAATCTAAAAAGAAAGACCATTTCTAATATTTTCTAACCAAGTCTTTGAGAGAACGTTTTCCTAATTTTACAATTTTTCCTGGTATCAAAAAAACTGTATCCAAGCATGA
This sequence comes from Dendrobium catenatum, assembly GCF_001605985.2. Taxonomy (NCBI): domain Eukaryota; kingdom Viridiplantae; phylum Streptophyta; class Magnoliopsida; order Asparagales; family Orchidaceae; genus Dendrobium; species Dendrobium catenatum. The sequence continues at coordinate 77,732 of NW_021318566.1, read as the reverse complement.
GGCTCCAATGCTTTTTTTTTTTTCACGTGGGGTGAGGTGGTGATGATGTAGATTTAAAGCTGTTTGATCCTTGGGTTATTTATTTCTTGTTTTAGATATTCATGAGCTTGGGTTAAGCAATGATTTCTTATGGCTGTGCTTTTGGCAACAATTCCCATTGGGTTTGTTTTGACAATGGTTCCGTGTGCATTTGTTTTTTTTTTTGGGATTTAATGAGTTTGATGGCTGAAAGCATCAAATAGGAATAAATTTACAATGAGGATATATGAACGCACAGGGCCCCAAATGTTTATAAATGACTACTCGCTGCCTTTATTTCTACCTATGCTTAAGGGCTTTGAGATATGTTGTGTTCTCCAGCTTTGCTTATGAGGTTTTGGGTCTTCCACAGTTCTAATTTACTTGAGGTAATATACCTTCACCCATGGGTTTTGAATTCAACTGGATTTAGGATTTATTATATTCTATTATGTCACCTGCGGTTTTTGAATTCCATGATCTTGCGGTATTCCTGGTCTAGTGCTAACTTACCTTATCTGTTATTTTGATGGATTTGCCGTGATCTGCAAAAGGTTAGCCACATCCCTCACTTAAATGGAAAAATTGACCAAGTCAAGGTTTGTATGTTAATATTTGTTGGATGTGATATTGGATGCCATTCATCTGCTCTGAATTAGATGGTGCATAGTGAAATATATTATTAAGAAGAATCTAGTGCTTTGAATGGACAATTTGCAGCCATAGCGCTTACCCAAAACAGGAAGCTTAACAAGAAAACAAATGATGCATCAGTTGAAAGATACCTATTTTAAACAGCCATATAACTTTTAATCAGTTGAGTATCATGATCCAAATGCAAGCTCCAATTTGATCAATATGCTACCAGTTATAGTAGAAATGGTGTTTCTGTTCCTATTGCATCCCTCAAAAATTAATTATAGACCAATCTGATTGCACCTTTTTTATCCCCGGAGCAAGTTCTTACTTCAGATGCAAATCTTGCTGGTATTTCTAGGATTTTGGAAAGCACATTCATATATTTCTGTTCCTTGCGTCTCAAAAACATGCCCTGAACCATATTCACTTTAAAAGGTACAAGTGTTGAATTCAATCCTCATGTCTCATCTTGGGTAGGTTATGTGACAAGTTGGTGGTAACATGGAAGTGGGTAGCACCAAAGTGGGAGAAGCTGGATAGAAAAGAAGGAAAAGAAAGGTGCCAGAAGAGGGATGTATTTGGCGCCAAACCTTTGCCTTTAAGGAAAGATTTTAGGTTTGGTATGGTTATACAAGCCAACAGAAGGTGAGCGTCGGTAGATTAATGGTGGATTTATGATCAGTAACCTCAGCGTGCCTTTCTGATCAGAAAAAAATCAATTGCTGGGCAAGCGGACCTGAAGTAGAGGAAATTTAGGGGTTAAGTACTTAGTTTTTTAGGTTTTCCCGGTGGACGAAACTACTCAACTTAACGAAATTTTTTGTGGTCAATTTTTTCAGTTTCATTTGATATAGCATATCTGGATAGATTTAAAATTTATAATATTCTGCAAATCATTAAGTTCGGTAAGTTGGTCTTCCTTTTCCTCTAGATCATTCTACGTTCTATGGTGTTCAGATTCAATTGTTTTTTTTTTTATAATTTAAATTCTTAGTGGTTACTGCTTGCTGGTACTTGCGTTGACTGGGAACTAGTATTTGTCTAATATTGAAGATAATTATACTTATTTTTATTCTACGGAGGTGTAATATGCCATCATATTTTTGTTTAGGCTTGTATTTATAATGGTAGAAGGCCTTCTTTAAATGCCAATGATTAAAGATGCGCCTTAGACCACACGTATTCATAAGAGCTTCATACATTTAAAAAGCTCTTTTCTCATTGACGTGTCTGACTTCAAAGAGTTATGTTTGTTGCACAGCCTGTTGTTGATGCGTTTGATCCAAGGTTGCTTGTTTCTCCGGCTACATTCCACACAATTGATTTTACTCGCATTAAGGTATTGTCCTCTTAACTCATTATGTCGTTGAGCCCTTCTGAAAAAAAAAGGAACAGTGTTTTTCCTTTACAAGCTTTTTTTATTTTTATCTTTACAATTTGTGTATTATGGGGTTTTGTGATGCTTTCATCTAGGAAGAGGAGCTATATGAAATTGACATCCCACTGCATTTCACAGCCTCAGTTGGTGCGAGGGTGCATGGGCTAGCTTGCTGGTTTGATGTCTTGTTTGATGGGAGGTAAGCTGGTACGTTCAATTTTGAGACTGATATGAGCTTATGGATGTTTTTCATCATTATTGTCAGTATTGTTCAACATATGCCTCCAAGACATTATTGCATATGCTGAACAATTCTCAGAAACGAGAAAATTAGATTATGAGGTTAATGAAGACTAACAACTTGAAGATAAAATTAACCTACAGATCATTCCTCACAATATTTTAATAATTTGGTGCATCAATGAAGCAATCATTAAATAGAAGGCATAGAAAGCACGAGGGAGGTGTGAGATGGCATAAGGTTCATTTTTTAAATTTATTCCATAAACAAACATGCCAACTTTGTAGGAAGAAACGTTTGAAAATTTTCAAAATTTGCAGTTTCGTTCATACAAATATGAATTATGCAATGGTAGTTATAATGGATTAATTGTGTTTCTCCCAAGGTTTTAAAAGGCTAAATCGTTTTGTCTAAGTGAGATGAGGTGTAAGCCTCGAGACGGATCGAGTTGTAAGCCTCGAGACGGATCGAGTTGTAAGCCTCAAAGCGGAAAAAGAAAGCACTTAAAACTTATAAATAATTAAAAAATGACAAAATATTAAGTAAATTATGAATATGATGATTTGTTAAGTAAATAACTCTTAACATTATAAACCTTGATGTCACTGTATTTGTTTTGGAACACCTTTCAAGTAGCTAGTTGTCACATATAAAATAAAATTAATAATTTGAAACATATGATCATTTATTTTAGATGTAATGATCATCTATTCTAAGCTTCACTTTGTTTTCCTTTAAATCGTAAGGAGTAGAACCTATTCAAAATATTTCAATTAAACCTTCCAAGATGATGTGTGCTTATAGTATTTAGCGAACTTTACATGCTATTATTCCTTAATTTTATATTTTCATATCTTCAATCAAGGAACATCATAAAACTAATTTGGTGATCTCACCTTTAATGACATTATAACTAGCATTTTGGGTTGTCAACTAATGTCAATTCTTCAAGTTGAATGGTATTAATCCTAGGTATTGTAGTTAGTATTAACTCTTTTATGTAATTGATGCCCTTTTAAATAATTTTAGTCCACAAACAGTGTAATCCCTAACATTGGAAATGAAGACAGAAAGCTCCAACAAATGTCGAAGTAACAAGAAGAAAGCTCGTTACCTTTACTGCATGAAAGAAGCAGGCGAAGTCGAAATAATAGTAGAACATGTAGTGTTACCTTCAATTAGAGCTCCAACTTCACACGAAGCATACAAGAAGCAGAAAGGTCTTCCATGAGCACTCTTGAATTCAAAAAGAAGAAAGTGTCACAACTCATTTCTTCACACAAAGCAGAAGCAGTGGCATATTTATTCCGAAAGGTCGTCCACCGAAAGGTCGAATTCCACTTTCTGCTTCGTGTCACAACTCATTTGCTTCGTGTCTGCAAAAAAGTCGTCCGCTGCTTATTTACTTCAAAATAGAAAGTTGTCCGCGAGCACTCCTGTCGGGATGAAGCGGAAGCAGGATGAAGCATAATCAAATAGAAAGTTGTCCGCGAGCACTCCTGTCGGGATGAAGCGGAAGCAGGATGAAGCATAATCAGCGCTTGAAAGGGAAGAAATTTGTTACCTTCGCTGCGAGCTTCGTCGAATCTGACGGGACTATTGCTGTCAAAGGCTCCATCGAACCTCAGACTGTTTCTGCAATCTTCGATTTGAGCTCAGATTGTTGCCACGAGCTCCGCCAAACCTCTCTTTCCAAACTCTATTCTCACGAAAGAAGGAAATCGAAGCAGCCCTAATGATAGGTCACGTGTATTTAAAACCTAAAATGAGGTGCTGCCTCACGCTACTTTGAGGCATTACACCTCGACACGTACGCCTCGCGTGAAAAAATCACACGCCTCATCAAATTCATCATGGCTTAAGCCTCGCACATGACTTGATCTCTTTTTTAATGATGGTTTCTCTTATTCAAGTATTGCATTGCAATTATATTGCAATGTGGTAGCTAATGAAGCAACTCAAAATAAATGGGCTAATCTAATAATCTAATAAGCATTATAGCATCTCTCATTTTTCTTCTATGAGCTTAGAAGCTACTCATTGTTGGTTAAAAAACCTAGAACGAATAATATTTCAAACAATATTAGGTTAATATGTATCAAATAATCTATATTAGGATAATATAAAGGTATGTTATATGTTGAAGTTCATGTTTATATTAGTGAAGAAACAAAATCTTCTTATATTTTTCAGCTCTTGGATTCGTTAAATTTTTTTCATTGTTTTCTACCTCTCTCTTACCAAGATAGGTGAAATTTTAGAAGATCAAAGTTGAGACCTTATTATATTCTAAAAGTCACCTATGTATTTGTATATGACTAATTTAATGTTATAATATCATGTCATTGCTTAAAATTGTGCAATATGAGGCTCACCTTGAGGCCCCCACCTCAGGGCAATTCCAGTGAACAATGCCTCGAGCTTTTTTATGAGGCCTACACCCCATCTTGGCTGAGGTCTTCTTTGAGGTGCGCCTTCCCTTGCTGGCACGAGGCATATGCCTCGCTCTATTTATGTATGTTTTTTTATAACTTAGCTAAATTCTATACAAAAGCCCTAAAAAAATCATGCCTTCTTACACCCTTAAGCCGCAACTTCCTCTCAACTGCCTCGACCTTCAGTCCAGCGCCTTCGTCGTAGTCACCACTGTCGTAGTTGCTGCCGGGGATCACTTGAAATTCGCACGCCACCACCATCTCATTTAAAAAATTGAGTATTATTCTTATCTTTATGTTGATGAAAAAATTTATGAAAGTGGAAGATGACTAAAATAAATGAAGATGAAGCATTTTGGGAGGTATTGGACACTACAAGATGAGACAGGGAAGAGATCAAATTTATTATGAAAACGATTCAAATAAAAACCTCCTTAGAAATGATAGTATAAATGATTTTTGAGTTGTTGCCAATTATTTCAATTTTCTTTAGTAATTAAGTGTAAAGAAGCAGGGAATTAAGAGAGGAGAAATTTAGAGCTAAACTTGATGTTATATGATACGCTTATACAATTCATATTTGTTATGTTATTTTTCTTTTGTAATATTTGGATTTCAATTATATTTCACATAATTTATTACTTACCACTTGAAATATTGTGCAATTTTTTATTTCATAAGTATGTAAATTTGTTATTTTATAGTTCAATAGAAAGTTAATATGCCATCCTTTAACATATTATTTGAGTATTATATAAAAAATAACTTTCACTTTTACTTTTTACTTTACGCAATTATTAGATTTTGAGGTTTACACCTTACCTCACGAACGAAAAATGCCTCAATACCTAATTGCGCAATTTTAAACATTGTACCATGTTTCTATAATTTAGTTCTTTGACTATAGAAAATTGATTCAAAATGGTCCCTCACATAAATTTGATATAAAATTGATCAAAATTTAATCCTTGATTATCCAACTAAGTGATCATTTTCGATCAATTTTGTACTTAAGAGACTAAATAGGAGAAATATGATATACTTCGAGTCAAAATTAGCCACATATAAATAGTCAGGGCCCATTTTGGGATTTAACCTACTATTGAATGGACATCATCATTCCAGAAGATTAAGCTAATTTGTAAGAGCTATTGCTAGTATGTATATTAATAATTTAATTCTTATTTTTATTTGATGTGAGATTATTTTTCACATGCATGTGGATTTTAATAATATCTCCTTCAAATGAGAGTTTATTTCATTGACCATCATTCTCCCTCATTTGAAAGTTTTTTAACGACATAATGACTTGAAATATTATGCTATAAAAAATCACTCAATTATAGAGAACCTTATGGGAGTCACTTGGTCTTGAACTTTGGTCGATCATGGTAGAAATTGTCAAGAACAATGTGAACTACAAACTGCATGAAACATATTATACTAGTTGAATCATTGGCTTTGATAGCAAGTTTTTAAGAAAGAAAATATTGTAGGACCAAACAAAATCCTTATATCGTAATAGATGGACACTCATCAATTCAAAAGCTATCGTAATAGATGGACACCCATCAATTCAAAACCCTAAGTGAATGACGAAGGGCAACAATTACCTAATTTTATTTTAAAATTTCAATTCATTGGAACATCAACAACCTAACTAAAGAAATAGTGGTAATACAGCAAGTCTCTCTTCTCCAAAACTGCAATATACAAACAGATCATAAGAACACAAGACAACCGTGCTAAAAACTTGTGTGCAACTTTTTACTAAAAACCCATGAGGAGTCGGGAATTAAAAATTCAAACATACTATCTTCCACAGCACTATTAAAATTGCATGAAAAAAATCCAAAACCGCTGCCCAAGAGCATTGAACTAGAGAAAACCAAAAGCTCAAGCTAACTTAAAAAACAATGACCAGTAGATAATGCCAAATAGATAATTCCATAGCCTTTTTCTTTTTAACTTTTGAATAGGTAGCTCCAAGGCACACCATTGTAGGATGCTAGCTAATCCGGTTGATAAGTGTCTTGAAAGTTATTGTCAAAATGTTGAATTCAATCTTCATCTACTCCATAATAATTCCTGCCCTGTTGACTTTGTGGTTGGTTAATAATAATAATTAAAAAAAAAAAAACTTCAAGGTCCACCTCTCAAATCAGATTATTTACTGCTGCATGACTCTTTCTCCCTCTCACACCCCTATATGATAGCCTTCTTATGGATTAATTTACTATGGACTTTTTTTTTCCTCTCCTTCTTGACAGGTAACATTGACTCATTAAACCACTGAACACAGAAACATCTTTTCCTTGCTATCTCCCAAAGCTCATCCTCAAAACATCAAGAAATCAGATCAAAATCAAAACTTAAGGCAGTAGATATGAAGGCTTCAACTTCAACTTCATCTTCCAGTAGTATGTAGGTTATTTGTCATATGAAATGGTGAAAATGATATCTTATTCGTGTTACTTTTATAATTATATTTACAGATTTTTAAATCATCATGGAATTTATAGAACAATATAATTTATATTTGCATTTCTTTCACCTTGAATTTGTAACAATCGTAGTTGAGTTTTTTGAAGTAAATATTAATAGTGCCTTCATAAATTTGAACTAATATATCATGCATAGTGGCCTTTCAAAGCTCAAAATTTATTAAGCCGTCAAACTTCTCATACTTCATTATAATCTTATTCTATGTTATGCTCCAATATCAGTTATTAAGAAAAACCTAATTTTTAATACATAAATGTCTACAAAGAGCAAATATAATGAACATGAATAGGTTATTTGTCATATGAAATGGTGAAAATGATATCTTATTCGTGTTACTTTTATAATTATATTTACAGATTTTTAAATTATCATGGAATTTATAGAACAATATAATTTATATTTGCATTTCTTTCACCTTGAATTTGTAACAATCGTAGTTGAGTTTTTTGAAGTAAATATTACTTTTAATTTAAAGAATTCTTTACCTTGATTTTAAAATTTAAAATAAACCTTTTATTTGTATTGATTTTTTAAAGCATTTTTCTAAATCATTCTTGTTCATTCATTGATTCTCAATTTAAAGAAATATAGCTTTAAGTTTTTATTTGTGTATATATATACTAATTGCTTGATGCAAATGCCCAAATGAAAAAAATAAACTTCAGACTTTTGAGAATTGTTTTAAAAATTTTCAATAATATAAATTCTTTTGCGTTGTCATCCTAATAGTGGTTCCTTGCCATTGCATCATTTGGCTATTTCGATTTTCTTTACATTTGCTATAGATTCATCCGAACCACTCCGAAGTTTTTTCTAATTGTTAAAAGCTTCTTTAAATATATTGCTTGATCTAGTCAACCTCATTGCTTACACATTGCAAGCTCTCGCAGTTCTGTTCAAAGATGGCTAACTACTGCACCTGGTGCTCCTACCACGCATTGGTATCAACTGCGTTGTCTCCTTTCCCAGCCAATATATGTCTTGTCTGGTCAAGAAATTACTGGACGATTTAATCTAGTTGCCCACAGTGCACAAAGCTATACAATTAATTTAACCATGTCAGGTTGGTATTAGTTCTGAATTTATTGTAATGTTTTTGGTGCAACGATGGATGTCTTTGAAGCGCTGATGAAGTTTCAACTATGCAGCTAAAATGTTTGGGCCTGGTGCTGATCAAGGAGGAATACTACAGACTTCTTCATGCAAAATCAACCTTAAAGACCCATATTATCGCATGGCTCAAAGTCCAAACTATGTGTGGAATCAAGATCAGGAACTGGAGGAAGGAATCGATCCTCAGGTTTTGACCAAATTTTTTTGAGGCTTTCTGGTAGTTCTCTATTGGTTTTTACATTCTTTAGGATCATCTGTTGAATTTACACAGGTGATCCTTTTTTCTAAATAATATCTTACTGCTGAATCCTTGCTCTGAGCTATCATTGCAAGGTACTGACACAAATAAAGGTTTTTCAGGGTTGTTTATTGAAAGTAAATCACCTATGTTAAATTTATCTACAAAATATAAAGCAGTTATCTAACTTGTCTGGTTGGTCAGGCTGACTTAGGCTTCTTTTGGTTTACTTGCTGTTTCAATATAAAAAACGTCAATAGGAGAAAAGGAGTTTTTTAAATGGTGAAGCTAATATATAATGCTTCTCAAAACAATAGAGAAATGGAGTTTTTGAAAGAGTACGCCTCACGTCCAAACATGTTTGTCAACTGAGTTTTCCGTTTCAAACCGAAAAAAGACGGAATTACGTGAAAACAAACGAACCCTTAAACGAAAGACTTCCTCATGACACACTTCGAAATCTTCGCTGCAATTGACATCTTAATTGAAAATGTAAACCGTTTTCTTTATGAAGATTTTCCCTAAATTTTGATTCTTATTGCCAACCCGGGCATGTAACATCTTTTATCGAACCAATTTCTTTTATAATTCACCACTCGGACACCCCAATGCAGCAAATCAGGAGAGGATCCAACCTTAATTTTCATGGGGGGCAAATTTATAAGTAAAAATCTAGAAATTTTTTTTCCATAAATATCCTTACAACCAAAATTTATTCCGAGGGCACTGCCTCTCAACCCCATACTTGTTCAATCGTTGTATGCTTCGCAGATATGTTGGGGTCCAAGGGGGCAGCGCCCCCTGACGAAACAAATTTTGATTGTAAGGATATTTTTTTATTCTCTTTGTATTTGGTTCATCGTTCACTAACAATAACATCTCGACACAAACATATTTGATCTCTTCTGAGCAGGAATCTTCACAAAATTTGAGTTCTCTACAGAAATTATTCATGACTAATTTTCGTTTATTTTTTTCTGGCCAGTATCAGCCCTGTGCTACAGAATGAATTTTCCATGATATTCCTTGTCAGATCTAATTGATCAATTAGTTTCTTTATTCTTACAGGAAATCATTCAAACACCTGAAGAAATTGATCCCTGCATCATTCTTCAGACTGCGGACAGTCCTGAAGCTTTGTTAAACCTATAAATGTGCAATTTTTTTTAACCCCCACAGCAGTGCATATTCCACTATATGTATCTCTGTATTTGATTTATCTTCCCTCCCTCTCTCCCTCCTAATCTTCCTTCTATATTTTCTTCCATTCCTCTTCGCTTTATTTTCTCTAAAAGCATGGAGAGAATGGTTGAAAAAATAAAAAAAAAATAAAAAAAAATCTAGCCAAGGTTGTAAAATCACCAATAAATTCTAAAACTATTTATCTTCTGTAGAGCTGCCTTTGAATCAGTAAAATTGAAAACATTTCTTTTATTTTTATAAAATGTTTCTAACAATGTATTTTCACCACAAAATTGAAGTATCCACTGATAATTTATTAATTTAAAAAGTAAATTTTATGAGGATAATATGTTTACTTATGAATAAATTTCATTTGGGATAGTTTTATTATTGCTTTTTAGTAATTTTTTTTTTATTAAAAATTGCTTTAGAAAGTATTATAAAAATTACCTCAAATGAAGCTTAATACTGAAAACATTTCTTTTATTTTTATAAAATGTTTCTAACAATGTATTTTCACCACAAAATTGAAGTATCCACTGATAATTTATTAATTTAAAAAGTAAATTTTATGAGGATAATATGTTTACTTATGAATAGATTTCATTTGGGACAGTTTTATTGTTGTTTTTTAATATACAAATTTTTTGAAGCAAGAAATTTTTTTATTAAAAATTGTTTTAGAAAGTATTATAAAAATTATCTCAAATGAAGCTTAATACTTCATTGGGATGTCTTTCTTACTATTTTTTAGAATAATTTTTACTATAAAAATTTTTATGCTTACAATTTTCTCATTAGAAGCAATAAAAAAAGTTGTCCTAAAATGGAGCCCAAGTTTTTGTGATTTTTTTTTTTTTTTTTTTTTTTTTTTTTTTTGAATTTCATATGACAAGTCTTGTATATCTTGTGCAAACATTTTATTTAAAATTAATATAAGAAATTCTTTTTATTTATTGGCACAATCATTTGGCCTCATAAATTTTTTGGATTAATAAAAGATTAATCTCATAAAAATGGTGATCAAGTGCAATAATTTCAATGTTGTGGCACTTCATTTCAATTCTCACAAGTAAAGGAACCCATCCATGAGTGAATGATATTAATATTATAGCCATAATTGGCTCTTCACAATCTATACGAGGAAGTTTTTCAACGCATGTAGCATCAATAGAAAAGCCATCGAAGTATTCTCTCTTTCAAGCATTTGTAAGATTGAGTCTCTAAAAAAAAAAAAAAAATTTCAAAAGCTCTTCATAAAAAATTCACCAGATTTCAAGTGTCGATCCTAAGTTTTTTTTGAGGTTTCTTCATGGGAAGACTGCTCATATTTGTTCGATTTTATTGTTGGTTTATATTTTGATTTGATTCACCACATGGTACAAATTACTACTATGTGACATTAATCTCACCATAAGTATTTTGATGAGTCTACTGAACTTTTATTTGGTACGTTCGGACGTCATTAAAATAGTGCAACGTGTTTTCACTATTTACCGTGCGGCTCGATAACCCTGATATGGAACGGAGACGGGATTGATATGTTTGCGTGTTGCTAGGTATTGCTCGGTATTTGCTCAGTATTGGTCGATTTTGCTTGGCAATAACGAGAAATACCATTATGTGAAGACCAATACCGAGCAATACCGAGAAATATCGAGCAATCGGTATTTCTCGGTATTGCTTGATATTGATCAGTATTGGTCTTCACAGAGCGATATTTTTCAATATTGCCAAGCAATACCGAGCAATACCTAGCAATACCGAGCAATACCTAGAGCAATATCGAGCAATATCGAGCAATATCCGAACAGAGCAATCCCGGGTCAAGTTGTCGGGACACGCGGTATTGAGTAAGACCACGTGGCGACATGTTATTGACGTTCTACAGGTCACCTGACATAATAATTGTTCCTGAATTAAAAAAAGTTGATAAATTGTTATTTTTGTATTACTAATAATTATTATTTATTAAATAAGGAGCATAGTTAATAATCTTTATTATTTCATTCATCTCATTATAATGTTATTTTTATATGAAATAAATTTAAATTTAAATATTAGAATAAAAATAATAAATTAAACTTTGAATTTTTTTCAAAATATTTTTATTATAACTTTAAAAAATAACAAATAAAAAAAATGCAAAACTAAAACAAGTACTATTTCGAATTCGTTTGAAAAAAATTAAGAAAATATTTTAAAAAATTAATTTGTACCCAATGGGAATTTTTTTTATTATTATGTATATTAAAAGCGAGTTAATTTTAAAATTTTAAGAAGCTTCTTTTATGAACATCAAGAAGAAATTTTGCAATCAGACAATTTTGAATATGAGCTATCTCGGAGAATAAAATCCCCTACAATTAAAGCACTTAAGCCGCCATAGAAACTTACAGTAATTTTTATTTATATTAACAAATTTAGAGGAGACGAGCATCTATTGGTTTATGAAGAGGTGTTGTGAGAAATTATTGCATACGGTCACCACCGGTCGTCCGTAGGTCAATCAAGACGCATCACGTCATCATTTTATTACGTACGGATACACCGGTCATCCATAGGCCAATCAAGACACAACACATCACCATTTTATTATGTTCCGATATTGTGTACGACTGTATACCAGATGACGTGATATATTCTAATTTACCTTCGAACTGTTTGACGACCGCACCTAATAATTTCTCCATTCTAAATGCAGCCCCAAATGGAAAACTTATTTTTCACTTCAACTGAACTCTAAATTTACATAAATAATAATATTTTGTAATTTTTTCATCTAATTTAAATAATTAATTAAATAAAAATTAAACATATTTAAATTATAAAACTAATAACATAAATTAAATTAATATATTTAGAATCAAAATATTAAATTATAATAATTTTAGGAGAATTTAATAATTAAAAAAAATAAAGTACGACATTAATACTGTCGGTTGAAGATGCCCTAATTTCAGTAAGTCGTGACGAATCGAGATCCTTCGCCACCAAGGTGGGGAGTTCCTTCCGCGCGTCGCATGCCTGACCAGACGGACACGGCGTTAAATCTTGACCGTCCGATCAAGCGAGTGACGCCAAATCCCATCGCGGCACGTACTATAAGAAGGGGCCGTGCCCCTCCGCTACTCTCACCGTGATTCTGTCGCTTTGGTAAAAAAAGTCTACTTCTTCTTTCCTGTTTTTCGGATTTCAATTTCGTTAGGGTTTCTGTTTCCACAGCGATGGCCGAATCTGACGCCCAAATCAACCAAACTGTAAGCGCTTTTTCCCATCATCTCTCATAACAAACAGAAAACTGCTTTTCATCTTTGATAATCTGATTGAATATGTTCGATTTCGTTGTGTAAAGGAGCAAGAGGTGAAGGGGGAGGTGGAGAAACTGCAGTACCTGGAGATCGTGCATCTGGCTGCGATCAGGGCGGTTCTGTGCGTTACGACCCTGTACTTGTACGCAAAGGAGAATTCCGGGCCCCTCAGAAATGGCGTCGAGAGCGTAGAAGGCACCGTCAAGACCGTCGTTGGCCCTCTCTACGATCGCTACCATGGTTTCCCCTTCGAACTCCTCAAGATCGCTGATCGCAAGGTTCCCTTCTCTTCCTTCCTTTTTCCCCCCTTCCTTATGCGGTGATCAATCGCCGCCTCTTCTCACTCTGTCACGTGATGCAGGTCGGCGCGTCGGTTCAGGAGTTGGAGCGGCACGTGCCGGAAGGGGTAAAGAAGGCGCCGGATATGGCCAGATCGGTGGTCGGCGAGGTCCAGCGAGCCGGAGTGGTGGCGACGGCTGCCGGTCTGGCAAAGGCTGCTTGTTTCCGTGCCGAACCGGCGGCGGAGCGCCTGGCAGCGTCGGCGTGGAGGTCACTGAATCGTCTACCTGTCTTCCCTCAGGTGGCTAGCGCGGTGGTTCCAGCCGCCGCCGGCCTGTCGGAACGTTACAACCGCGCGGTATCGTGCGCCGCGGAGAAGGGTTACGCTGTCTCCGCCTATCTGCCTCTCGTTCCCACCGAGCGTATCGCCAAAGTCTTTGACGTGGCGGTCGCCGAGTGATTTCGACGGCTGTGATTATCCCGTGTCTTGAATGGACGGTTATGATGAATGTTTTTTTTTTTATCTAGTTGTGCTGTTTTGGGTACCGTTTTTTATGTGAAAGTCGTTTGGAGCCGCGTGGGAAGTAATTATGTACATTATATGCGCTATTATTGCCATTGTTGCTATGTGTAAGTTCATCTGGTTTTAAAAAAATCAAATCTAAAATATTTTCGTTATAATGTTATCATTCACCTTTCATTTCATTTGAATTTCAAAATCCTCAAATATGTTCAAGCTGTCCCCACAACAACATCAAGTTTCATCCCCACTATGTGAGATAGGAACAATTATTATGTCCTCTGATCGTGTGTTGCTATAGGTTCGGCCACCAATGTTATAACGCCATGTAGAGGCCCGAAGACCCGACCCAAACCCGTATTAATTGTGAGTTTTGGCGTGTTTTTTTCAGTAATTCGGCTAAAATGGGCGGGAATAATTTAAAACCCGCGATAACTTTATATGAATAAACTTTTGGTCGATTAGCTTCTGTAGGCAGAACGTTATACAGTATTTATGGTTTACAGGTAGAAGAGAAAGCTTTCGCGAAGGGCGGGTTGGGTCGGCGACTTTTCTTCATTCTACGTGGCGCTGATACATTGGTGGCCGAATGTAGAGGAGCGTGCGTTCACCGGACCAAATAAAAGTTCGTGAGGTAGGCTATATGTATCTTGTTTCTGATCCATTATGAGTTTCATCTATCAAGATTAGTGGAAAATTATTACATACGATCAATAGATTGTCTGAAGTTTAATCAAGATGTGCCATATCATCTGATACACAACAGTATATAATAATAATAATACACATTAAATTGGTGATGTGATCCATTATGAGTTTCATCTACTAAAGTTAGTGGAAAATTATTACGTCTGAATAACGGACTGTCTGGAGTTTAATCAAAATGTGTTACATCATTTGATACACAACAGTATATAATAACAATACACAGTATATTGGTGATATGGTACGTTATGATTGACTTTAGGATGACCTCCGGTTGCCGTAATAATTTTGTCGAGGTTAGGGTCTCTCTTTTCTAAGATAAATTTTTTTTATAAGAAATTTTTAAAAGGGAAAGAAAAACTCAACCACTTGAAGTACACCTCTAAATTCTGAGAGGTAAAGATCACACTTTTAGACTGAGATCATTCTTCGATGATGTCATGAATATGTATATTTTCAATATATATTTTCGTGATGTTACGAAAGAGTGGATTTATATGTTCCAAATATACCAAAAGAAGTAGAGAAGGATGTGAAACAAACCTCCTCTATGATCAAAGATGTTAGCCTTATTTATGAAGTCAAGACAACTTTTACGTACTAATAAAGATAACCTATTTGTCAGTGTATATTTTCAAATATAATGAAAGGTTTTTGATTTAGGGTTAGATTACTAATAAGATTTCACCATGAAATGTGTTAGGATGTTGTGATTTTCAAACAATATGTAGCAAGAGAGAATACTTAAGTTCCTCATAGGACTTAATATAGTGTTTAATTAAGTTTTCCTCTTGGCAAGGGATGAGGATAGGGGTGTCAATTTTTGACATGACCCGAAACAGGACTAGAACATGACCTGGAAAAATTCAGGTTCGAGTCAACCCAAACCCGAAATAGGTCGGGTTCAACAAATCAACCCATTTTAAAAATCGGGTTGGGTTGACCCAGCAACCCGAAATTGACCCGAAAACTCATATTTGATTCAAAAACCCGAGATTGACACGTTTTTGACCTGAAAATCGAAGATTGACTCGATTTTTGACCCGAAAACTAGCAATTTTGGGTCAACCCTGGGTCATTCGTGTCGGGTTGGGTTGACCCAGACCCGAATCGGGTCGGATTCGGGTCCGAAAACCTGACGCTTTTTTAAAAAACAGATCGGGTTCGGATTGACCCGAATAGTGCAGGTCAGTTCCAGGTTCGACCCGAACCCGACCCGTTGACCCGAATTGACACCCCTAGATGAGGAAAGTAGAAAAACAATTATGTTAAAAGCACCAAACGTCCAAACTCAGAAGAATTGGCCCATATCCACTTAAAGTGAAAGCTCAAGAAGGATTGATTGTTGCTGGACCTACCAAAAAAGGAGGGCAAAAAATCCCATCTTAAGATGACCTAAGATACAACCACTATAAGAAGAAAGGGAATAACAAAAAAGTTTGTTAGAAACTTTATGGAGAACTCCAATGCTATGGAGGAGGATACAAAGAAAATTAGCCAAAAGAGTAGACTCATTGTTTAGGGTTAGGAGCTAATTCGGAAGAAATCGACAAACCAAAAGGTTTTCTTAACTCACCTGTAAAGTCATTTGGATCATGTTCACTTACTCAAAATAGTAAAACTTGGGACTTCTATGTCTTAAGAGCCTCAAACAACCCTCCCTCTAACATTTGGGTCACAGAATTTGGTGCAATAAGAAAATCACGATAGTTGATGATAGTTACACTAATGATGATCAAAGACCAAGGGACCGACTTTTTTTCTCTCGTTCACGCTTAAAAATATGTTTGCATATTCCTAACTTTATCATATGTTTGTTATTCATTCATTAATAACCAAAGATTAAAACTATTAAGTGATTGTTTTGGCTAATCATTGTGTTTTTCAAGACTTAACGAATAAAATGATTAGCCAAGCTAGAGACAAGAACATGTATCTATTTGAAGACAATAACGATCTAAGCAATACTCCATCTTTCTCTTGTGTCTATCAATTCAAATAAACATGTTTAGAAACACCTTTATTTAGTTCATCAATCTTTCAAAATTCTAAATTGTATGCTACCATTGTTTTTTTAAACATAATGATTTTGAACATTTATCTATTATGAAACTATTGAATTTGTAAGACATCATGAGTAAATTGAGATTATCAACTCCCTTTGTTTTAATCCACTCTTAACATTTGAAGACCCTATAGAATTCCTAATTTCTCAGGGACTAAAAGATTTAAGACATTCATATGACATGACTACCTACATAAATAGAAATCCAACATGAGTCATGCACTTCCAACTTTAATCACAATAATAAAAAAATAAATGTGAGATCAAGATTAAATGACTTGAAGTTGATAACTTTAGAGAGTATTTTGACCAAATATGATCTTCATTCCTTGAAGAAGAGGCTATTGTCTAGTGTTCATCAATCTTTTTGTTTTAACACCCCAAAACAAAATGTGGTGGCACCAAATAAAAGACACATCTCCAAGTTAATCAAGGCCCATCTTTTTTAAAATTAGATTCCAAAAGAGTACTGTGGAGAGCTATTTTGACTTTCACATATTTGATTAAATAGTTCCCTCAATTATTGATTTAGAAGAGCACTTTAAATTATTTCATTTAATAATCATTTTTAAAATTCACCACAAAAAAAAAAAATTTTGGTTGTCTCATATGTCCACATTCATAAATAAATATATGGTAAATTTGATCTAAGAGGGCTTAAATGTCTTCTTAGATATTCTTCTACTTAAAAAGATCATAAATATTATCATTGGATTTCAAAGAATTTTTTTGTTTCTAAAGTCTTCAAATTTGTTGAAAAACAACCATTCTTCTCAACTTATCTTAAATGGTGTATTAATGACTGATGGTTTGATGATAAAAGTGGAGAGTTCTATAAAAACAACATGAAGAATTGCTCATATCCCTATGAGCGAGACTTTTTTGGGTCGTGTTATATGTTGTGGCTAAACCTATTGATGGGAGAGGTGAATTTTCATCTTATGAATCTTGGTTAATTGAATCTCCTGCACCAAGCATTATTTCGAGACATTCCGTATATGAGCCTAATCAAAGAGAAAATAAGTACGATGAATTTGATGTTTTCTCATCATACATTAAACAAACTAATCATCAAGAATAGCATAGCCTAATCCTATAGAATTAGCTAGAAGTTTAAACTTATGCTCTCCTCTAATGTCTCTCTCTGAAGATGGGTCAATGCAAATTAACATTGATATCTTGACATTAAAAGTCGATACCAAAAGGTGAAGACTCAGAACCCATACCAATTACCTCTCTACTTATCTATTTGTCTCTTATACTAACAATATTGAGCTTGATGAACATATTGACATTAGGAAAGGTGTTAGACCCCTTATATCTCATAACTTAATGCACATCCTTTTAAATTTTCTCTCCAAAACATAGATCATTCCTTTCAAAAAACAACACGTTAAAATTCCTCGAACTCTAATTGATGCATTGTGAAACAAGAATTGAAATGAAGCCATGAGCTGAGGGTGTTGTAATCTTATTGTTTATGTTAATCACATAGTGATAGGAAACACTTGTAGATCTCAAGTATTTCCTATCAATCTTCGGAAAACAGCAAGAGTTCTCCACAAAAATCCACACAAAACCACGAAACAGTAGATAATTTGTATTATTTGATGAAAGGGAAACGAAAAATACCAATATACAACTGATCCTCTATTCGAGAGGATGATCTTTTACTCCCAAATGTCTAGACGCCGCCAGGCCCAAAGAAACTAAGAGAACTTAAATTTCAGCCAAATTCAAGATGCCTTAATCCTAGGAAAACCAACTATTTAATGCATACAATCAAAAGGAAATCTTTAAACAGTCCCAACGTTCAAATTTCCCTCCAAAATCTCTAAAAAATCCTTCCAAAATAGCTCCCTAACCCTTGTGTCTTGCGCTCAGCGCATACATGAGGCAGACATTTTCGTTTCTGTTCGTGTAAGCCGGTCCCTTCGGACAGGCTAGACTGATCCAATGGACCGGTCTAACACATAGCTATGATAAGTAATGACAATGAAGAAACATATTCAATAAAAAAAAAGAACTCAATATAGAATTTGATATCAAAGAACAAAACAAGCTGAAATATTTGACATAGAAGTTTCCTAACTTAAAAAGAAGAATATCTATCTCTAAAAAAAACAAAAAGTTATGGAGCTATTAAGAGAAACAAATATGATAGATTGCAAGTTATGTGAAACTCTAATAGAATTGGGTCAGAAATTGGGCACCAATAAACAAATGATCAAAATAGACAAGGGACAATATCAGAGGCTATTTAGAATGTTGATCTAAATGTTACACACTCTTCTAAATATAACATTGATATAAGGTTTGAACAATACAAATAGAATACTGTTACAACAGGCTACCCTAAATAACCAAAGAAAAAAAATTACAAGAATTCTGGATTCTAAATCCACACCCAATGGAACATCAAAACACAATTTGCACCAAGTGATTAAATTCCAATTTTGCAATTTCTTCCTAAATCGAACCTAGACTTTCTTGATGGACGAAGTCATGATTCCAATAGACCCGGAAATTGTTAGTCTTCCCGGTTACAGAGTTCTTCTTAATCTTGTTCTATGACGAAATTAATAAATGAAATAATTAACTAGCTTAATTCTATCCTGAAATTTACGAAACATAATCATAGGTGAATAATTCTTTCTTAAAATTAGAAAATAAAATCATAGGAGAAGATCTCTCCTTTTATTCCTAAAATTAATTTCCTAAATAAATTTTCTAATTAGAAAACAAACTAATAGGAGAAGATCACAATCAATCTCTATTTTTACCCTAAGAATACATTCCTAAATAAATTTCCTTTCAAATATTCAACAGTATGTTCCCACCCCTCCTTTCAATGATGTAAATACTATGGGCTATTCCAAATTAGATTGAAAACAAGGTTTGCCCGAATTACTATGCTGTTTGTTGGCAAAGTTCTTCTAGAATTTTCTATCTTCCTTCAGTTCTTGAGGAATGTAGATCCCATGCGACTCCATGCTTTCAAGAAAGCCTTCAAACCTAGAATTATAAACCTGTAGCTGCCTGAAATCCCTTAATAACCAAGTTCAACTATTGGAACCTATTGCAACGGCCAAGGACTGCTGAAGAGAAGGTATCTGGAGCTCCGGTGATCAATCTTGGTGGAGACCCGGACTCCACTACAATCTCCTTCCCTCTTTCCATCTCTAAGATAGGGGAATCCACCCCAAATAGGGAACTCCTTCCCTAAATCAGAATATTAAAGGCTCTGTAATCCTGCATTTAGATATATTTTAGATAAGTTGAGAATGTTATACGGTTATACCTTTACCAACAAGTTTTAAGGAGAGTTTGCGATATTCAAGTCAAGGACTGCAAAGTGAAAGACGATGGACATAAATCACAAGTTTCACAGGAAAAGATAGAAGGGTACATCTCCAAAATTGGAGAAAGATTGGACTTAATTTGAAGGTTGACGAGAG
This sequence comes from Dendrobium catenatum, assembly GCF_001605985.2. Taxonomy (NCBI): domain Eukaryota; kingdom Viridiplantae; phylum Streptophyta; class Magnoliopsida; order Asparagales; family Orchidaceae; genus Dendrobium; species Dendrobium catenatum. The sequence goes on along the minus strand of NW_021318566.1, from coordinate 57,645 downwards.
TCCTATTTTGCAACTAAATTAGGAGCTACTGGTAACTGGACTGGAAGCTGTCCTGGACTAGAATGTCAAGCTAAGAGAGATTGAATTGGTAGCTTTCCTAGACAGCAAAGACTGAATTGGAAGATAATATAAAGGCTAGCATTAGTTGAATTGGAACCTGTTATGAATTGTGAGGCTGGCCGTAATTGAATTGGGAGAAATTATGTATTCTGAGGTTGGTTGGCGGGATTGAATTGGAAGCTACATGCAGCTCACCTTGGTCTATTGATTGGGAGTTTTGGCAACCAACCAAGAGGTCTCGAGTTCGAGTCTTGCGTATGTGAGTTTAACTTAATTGACCTAAATGTCCAAAAAAAAAAAAGGAAGCTACTATGGTTTTTTATTTGCTCTAATTATAATTTATTATAAGCAACAATGATTTAATTTCAAAACCGTACAAATTTATAGAAGGTATTAAGCAACTTTATGTAAATTTATCAACCTAATGCATAAAAATACCACTTTCTAAATAAAGTATGTAAGGTTGTATATATATACATATATACACTATGGGGTTTAATTAATTAATGTTTAGTCTTCTCCCATTTGGCAATCTAGTGTTTGGACCAAACATATATAACCTATTGATTATACCCTTTCTTGTACATAACAGTAAAACTAAAATTGCTTTTGAAACTAACAATTCAAGTGCATATCACATGCAACTCACTTTGATCTATTAGTTAGAAGTTTTGGCTATCAACCAAGAGGTCTTGAGTTTGAAATTTAAATATATGATGTGTATGTGAATTTATCTTAATTGACCAAAATGTCTCAAAAAAAGTGCATATCGCAACAGGCTTAATAAATGATAAGTCATTCATTTGATAATCCTGTAACTTTACAGTCGCACCCTAAACCTATAAGACGATACAAGTGATGAAAATCTCACAGATTATTGACATTTTGCTCATCTATCAATGTAAGCACTTTGTATCAATAATGTGTTAGATTGTCTTTTAAAGCTTATACATAGCCTCGCAGCGCTTCTTATCTTTTCTCTCAAGAACCCCTTTCCCTACGCCTTTCCTGTAGGTTTCCTCCATACAAGGGTGGTGCAAATTCAGTCTCGGATAGCAAACAGTAATGTGATCACGACAAAGGAGTGCTCAAACAAATCTTATGACAGAGAACTAACTGTGCAAAAAAAAAATTCCTGTTAATCATTGGATGATTGATAAGCCGGTACTGATACTTGCATTTGGTAAGATATTTAATGTAAGAGGGATGGATAAAATGCACAGCATTGCATCACTTCAGATTCTGGCAAATAATTCAATTAAAGTGGGGAGGGAGGATTGAACTTTTGACTGTATAAACAAGGTAAGTTGAAAATTTTAAGAATTAGCCAACAATGAAGCAAAAAATTATCACTTTTGGTTTACTCCAAATACAGAAGTGGTGCCCAATGAATTATACCACTATAAAAATCATCAATGAAACACTGAAGATGATTAGTAATTAAGGAGGCTTAACATCAAAACTGTTATCGGAAAATTAATGAACCATGCTGATGATTTGCTCCACAGGTATTTAATTTTATGGAATTTAACAAGACTGAAAAATGATACCTTGCCATAGAATTGTAAGGCACAATGCAGCATATGTTTGTGATTAGCATTCTATAATGGCATTCATCTTCCTATTATATAAGAATTATACTGATTTTCAATCAATATTTTCTCAATGTAAGACAAGTCAATCTTGTGCCTATATTAATGAAGGATATTTAACTATAAAATTATGCATTCTTATTTCATCTTACACAAATTATAAGAACATTCACAAGTTCATTTTCATCTAGAATTACTAAAAGTAAAGGAGAAACAAAAAATCAAGGAAAGGGAGGACCTTTTGAAAATTCCGCCCAACAGTCGAGCAACCCTCAAATACAAGCTGTTATATGATCAGAACATGCTCATCTCCAGGAGAATGAGAATAAAATCTTCCCGTGTTATCTAATCTAGTTCACTTCAAAGGCCTTTGCACAAAATAGCAGGACAAGCATTCCTGCAGGTGATGTAAAATGATACATTTGTTATATCTCATCAAGAACAAGAATGGCTTCCTTTCACACAATCGGTAGTTTTTCTCATGATATCTTGAGATTTCTCCTAATAATCTCCAACAATAACTCATTCCATGTATCAATCGGCCCTGGCATGCACCAATGCAAGCAATCCTGTGGCGGTGGTTCCCCATTTGGTCCCCTCCTCGTCTTCTTGTTTGGGTCTGTGCTCCTATATGGCCCTGGATGCCCATCTGGTCGATAACCAAACACATCTGTGATATCCATAAATATAAGCTTGGATGAGTTCCCGGTCTTCTCCACTGCTCGCTGGAATCCTGTGAGTTGTTTTTCATGCATCACTTCTGTGAATCCATTGTTCACTACTTCACTAACTGGGTTAACTTTTCCGGTGCACGAACCACCAGTATTCCAAGCCCCACCCTCATAATGATCTGGAGAATATGATCGAACAATTGCTAGACCAGTAAAATTGGGATGAGTTGCAATGGCTCCAAGAGCTGTCTCCATCGACAAACCAAATGCCTCAACATTATTAATCCTCATATCAACTGCTGCATTTGGAGGGGGTGACCACAGCTGACCTCCAACAATAGTTTCGTTAAGAATGTAAACTGACTGTTTTGCAAACCAATGGCCAGAGGAAAGCACAACAACATCAAAGCCTGGGAGAAATTCCATCATTTTCTCATCTGGTATGTCTAAATGGACCTTCACAACCCCCTTGGGAGCAAATTCCATTGCACTGGGGGTGTTCTGAGCTAGCCAGGAGGACCATATGCGTACAATCATTGTCGAGGTGGATCTGAAGTACCATCTATGAATCCTTCTATTGCCACGGTTCTTAGGCACTTCAACCTGCCAAAGAATGCAAAGCAAGGACTCCATCTGATTCCTAGCAACCGAATCACCCACAAACGCAAGTGTTTTACCCCTCATAAGCTCCAGGAACTTTTTTGCATCAAACTTTGGCAACTCACATTGATCAGGCTTCCATCTCCAGTTCTCATAATCCTTGTCAGGCCTTCCATTTCCCTGGCAATTTTGCAACTGTGTGATAATAGGACAGCTATTGTTTGTATACAGAGGTCCCTCAGGATTATGGACCCATTTCCCATGATAAAGATCACACCTAACATGCTCACCAGAGGGGAACACAGGGCTTTTCGAAGTTACTAAATCGGCATCTGGATCATTAGAATTGCCACCAAATTCCTTTGCAAAAGGGGTATTTGAAGAACTTTGATTGGCACCTAAAGTAAAAGAAAGGTCATCATCAAATTTTCTCAAATCCAAAACAGCACCTGAAGTACCGACATCGACGCTGCCCGATTCATTGCCCTCCAGTTGAGGTTTCCCTTGGGAGACGATGTTAAGCGAGGCGGGAGATTCAGGTTTCCAGCCGCGATTTTCACCCAAAAAGTATTCTTGGACGGAGGAAGTAATGGGGCCGGAAACGAGAAGCAAAGAAGCTACGATTAGAAAAATGGCAGAAGCTCCAACGATGGCGATGATTGAGGGCAGCGATCGGAGGGCGGCCATGGAGAAAGACTTGCTATTTGTACAGCTAAACACCATCGATGCGATCTCCTTTTGTGTGAAACTACATGGTTAGGGATGGAGCGGGAATCGGTAGGAGATTGTCGAATGGGAGCAAGAGGGTTTGATAAGCAGCGTGGAGATCGAGAGAGACGACGCGGATTGATGATTGATGGTCGAAGGCCTCTTAACTCATAAAGAAGCAGATTGGCTAATCTAATAACGAATTAGAATGCCACTACCATTCAGCATCATCTTTCAACATCTAAGAATGCCTGATCAATTACAACGAAAAAATATATATTAACTAATTTGACATAAAATGAAATATATATATATATATATCAAAAAATTTAATTTGTGCATAATATTTATATACTATTAATTTCTATATTTAATAATTTTTATGAGGATAATTATAAAATTGTTATGAAAAAAGATAATTTTTTAAAAAATTATTATAAAGAATAATTTTCTATTATATAATTTTTTTAAAAACAGTAAACAAATTATATCCTAATAAAAATTGTAATTGAGATTTAAATAATAAAAAAAATTGTCTCAAACATTTCCTAAGATATTTTAATTGGATTTGAACCTCATCAGTTATCCTGATTATTGCAACGATAATAAATGCTAGTCCATAATTTAGTTTAGTGCTTATTTGATTGCTATAAACAAAATTGTAGATTTTAAAAAATGATAATTTTGCATTTTTCATGTAAAAATAAATATATTGTTTTAGAGAAAATTTTGAGATTTTAATGTGTGATTAATTACATCCAAACAAATAGTAGATTAAATAAATTTCTTCTTTTTTTTTCAAAATGACTTCAAACAAACAAATGGGCCCTTATATTGTTTAGAATCAAGATTTTTTAAAATAAAATTAATTTTGACTAAATAAAGATAGAAAAATCTATCCAATCAGGCAATCATTAAAAAATTTCGTTAGTTATAATTCATAACTTTCTCTTTCTAATCATCATGATAATTGAATTATAATATGATCCGCTATGCTGACACAAAGCACTTCGATTTTAATTTCAAGCTACCATAATATTTTTTGTTTTGAAAATTTTGCTAGTTCTGTTTGTTAAGTTAGAATTATTTATTATAAAATATTATAAAAACAACATTTAAATATGAATTACAAAAAGATCATCTCTTGAAGTGTAAGTTACACCCCTATAAAATTATATAAGATCTTATTGATAGAATATCAATAATCTTTGATGACTAGTCAATAAATTTAGTAAATTTTAGTAATAAAATATGAATTTTGATTGAAAAAAATAATAATAGAATTTTATCAATAATGGCAAACTCATAAAAGATTGTTCATTAAAAAAATTACAATGGTTTCAGCAATTATGAATATTTGAATAAAATTTATAATGTTTCATCTTATGAAAAAAATATTAATTTTAAATTCTATAAAGTGGGGGAAAAATAGAATAAGTATCAGCAATTCGAGAAATTCAAATAAATATTCTTATATATCAAAGTTGTTTTTTATTCAAAAAAATAGAATAATTTTTTTTTAATCTTTATTCATAAAAATAGAATAAATTGTGAAACAAAATGTAGTAATAATTAGGCTAATTTTGCAGTTCCTCGTGCTTCGTAACTAGGCAAAAGGGTTGCCATTCTTCTTATATATATACATAAGAATAACAGTTTGAATAGTCAGGTATGATAGGAGCTCATTAGTCATCGATATGAATTGAAAATATTGCAGATAAATAAAATATAGAGCTCATGGGTTGATGCTGTAGCTGACCTTTGTTACTCCTTTCTTTGATCGAACTTGGGTAACCTGCAATGATAAACCATTGAAATATTAGGAAGCTAAGGATCTAATAGGAACCTGCTTTTCATTGCTTCGCTTTTAAAAAAGCAGTCATAATTCTGTTTATCTGTAACTTTATTGTTGCTTAAAAAAATAATGTGTTAAAAAGCTATTTTTTAGGATCAATTTTGCAGACATGTGATAGTAATAAAAGATTATTATGTTTTTTTTTTTTTTTTAAAAAAAGATTATAATGCCCACAATGACTAAAAGAAATCTAATTTTTCCTAAACCAGCTTTATAGTTGCCCCAAATGAACCCTAAGACAGGAGAATTATTTTGTGCGGAGACCGGACGGCGAGAACCGTCCGGATTTGCTGCCCTTTTGCAAATACTCAACAAAAGAGCAGCAAGTATGCATTCATAATGCATATTTGCTGCTCTTTTATTGCGTATTTGTAAACGCACAGTAAAATGACAACAAATATTCAATTACTAGGATATTTGATGCATTTTATTTGTCCTTTTGTTGCGCTTTTGCAAATACTCAGCAAAAGGGCAACAAATATGCAATTATGAATGCATGTGGAGAACAAGCGGTAATATGAAGAACAGATAATCTTCCCCTTTCACATGTAAACACAAAGTACTACTATTCAACCATCAACAAAACTGGCAGTATCTTAACAAACAAAAAGGCCATTTCACATACAATTACCTTAAAGTTTTTTATGTCTGAAATGTCAGCAACGTGAGTCCCTCCACAAGGGCATCCGGCATTGTCACCTAATCTCACAATCCTTGGGGTGCTGCCCTGAATATTTGCAAAGGCTTAACTATAAATTTTGTCAAATTACAAATTATTACTTTCAACAGAAGAAATATATTGTACGAAAGAGCAAGAAAGATACTCCTCAAACAACAGTGTAAGTGCCAAAAAGCTGACTGAAAACTATTTTATTTTCTGCTTAGCCCGTTGTGAAAACCAGTGGTGATTGCGAGATAATGCTCGTCACAGATGGATTTATTTTCAACCAAGGAACAAGATCGATTAAACAAGCCTTTGCATGGTGATTTTGAGTTGGGCTATATGAAATAAAAGTCATTGCGAGCCCCCCAAGATGGGTGAAATTATTCTGTGCGAACACCGAATCAGAGCATGTCATGTCACCCGAGTGTTGTGTACCGTGGCTGTGTGTCTACTATGTACCGGGTGATGTGGTGCACTCTGATTCGCCTCTGGATGGTATGATGTCTGCACAGAATAATTATTCCCAAAACGGAGGTGTTGTTAAAAAAGTGTTTCCCATTGTGAAGCTATGACAGGTTTTCTAAGGAAACGAAAGCCACAAATTACCAAATAAAGCCTGCATGACGATAGAGTTTACCTAAAAAGGATAACAATCCACAAAGATCTAGCCATCATGAATCAGGAAAAAAGATCAGTTACAAACTTACAATCGAATCCTAATTTATGAAATTATAAGACACATTTAGACAATTAGGGAGAATTCCTTTAAACTGAGTTTCGTGAGAAAAATCCTATTTCAACAGATATGAGGCTTACAGTGATGACCAAATGTGTAAACCATCTAACCTTTGTATATTCATGAAATAAAACGGTCGCCCAATATAATAGCTTATGGTTAAGCTTCATATAATGTTCAACATATAATCGTAAATAGAATTTGGTTGTAAATGATTCCAATCAGATTGGCAAACGGTTAAGTTAGATTCTATACAAAAAACTTAATGAAAGCTAAAGAAGTTGGAAATCATAAACATCAATATTTTAGAAAGAAGTTGAAAGAGGTTTTCAGAAGAAAAAGGATGAAACGGCATTTACAATAAATAGAAAAGATAAACCTGCTGGGAAGGCTAAAAGTTTATTATACAGCAACTAGAAACATAAAAATTAGCAGTTTACACTAAAACTGGGGTTACTTAGTCTCCGTTAACTAGCCCTTGGGTTAATCAAGGTGTTACTTGAATGAAATAAAGCCTAATCAAGTTAAATATATCAATTAAAGACAATTAACATAATAAAAAATTAAAAAAGACAATTAACATAATCAGACAGACAATTTAAAAATTGGGCCTGATTAATCTTTTTTAATAAACATTAAACTTAATAACTCACTTAACCATCTAATTATCTCCCATTAGATTCAGCGTGTTGCTTTGGGACAAAAAAAAGATCTTAATGGCTAGATTTATGCAATTCTAACTCGATAAGCCCTATGCTATTTTAAATTACAGTGCAACAAAGGCTTAGCAACCAAAACAACCGCTCATCTTTGCTTTGCTTCCCCTCTCATTGCTCACAACATGGACTCCAAGTCTCTTCGTCACGCATAAATGCCACAACCATGCAATCAAAGGTGTCCACCTATGATGCACTGACAGTTCTCCTCAAAGAGGCGTGCAGTGTCCGGCACCGTATCCGACACGACACGTGTCGGACACGCCGAAAATGTGTCCGATTTAAAAAAAATATTAAATACAAATTGGACACGTGTGTCAGACACTCGTATCTTAAATATTTTATGAATTTTTAAAAATATAATTTCTTGATTTGGCAGGATTTAAACTAAATTTCTTATTTTCTATCCACAACACCAAATCAACGACTGCACCTAATACCCATTTATCGAATATTCTCATTTTAATTTCTCTTTGGCAGTGAATGTATTTTCATCTCATCTCTCGATGACTGATAAACGGCATCGACGCATGACTCTCGGAATCCTAATACTAATCATTTTAAGCACAAATTCTAGTTAAATGATTTATTATTTTTAAATTAGTTTTTAAATTATACTTATTTAATTTTTATACACTATTTTAAAATATAAAAATTATAATATTGTGTCCAACCCGTATCCGTGACCTAGATTTTCAATAATTGACGTGTCCCGTGTCAGTGTCGTGTCGTATCCGTGTCGCCGTGTCTGTGTCTGTGCACCATAGGTGTCCACGGTCAGTGAGACTTTGGCCTACATGATCTTCGGCACCCTAAAAGCCATTGCTCCATAACTCTGTTTTTGCATGTCTCCCTCTGCTTAAATCTCTCACTATCCTTCTCTGGCTAGCTCTCATGTCACCACTAGCTCTACCCCTCAATCTTCCATTTAGACTCCAAGTCCTCTCTGGTGAAATTAAACCTATAACACATTTTCTCCTATAATCGCATATCTTTTGACAGCCTCAGCACCATCACGCTTACTCCCGTCAGACAACACCTGCCATTTGGCATCTTCAATAGACCTGTGCTATGAAACTGTTAGACCGGTCCACGCGGGACCGGCCCAGGCACGAACGAGGCGGACGCCTCCACCTTCTGCTTCAGCCGCATGCGCCGCAGGAGCTTTTTAGGAAGGATTTTTTAGGGATTTGAGAGGAAAATTTGAATGTAGGGACTGTTTAGGGATTTCCTTTTGATTTGTATGCATTAAAGACTATGTTTTCCTAGGGTTATGGCATCTTGAATTTGGTTGAAATTTGAGATCTATTAGATTTTAAGTTTCCTTTGGGCTCTAGCTGTGTCTAGAGATTTGGGAGAGATCCATTCTCCTCTCGAATAGAGGATCAATTGCATCTTGGTATTTTCCGTTACACTTTCATCAAGTATTACAAATTATTAACTGTTTTCATGTTTTTGTGCGGATTTTTGTGAAAAAATTTCGCTGTTTTTAGGAGATTGATAGGAAATACTTGCGATCTATAAATGTTTCCAATCAGAAACTCTCTCATGTGTAAATGCAAGAAAAACAGTGGTTCCTGCCTAGTGTCCCATCTTCATTTGTCAGCACATCCGCAGTAGTTGGCATAACAAAATTCCTATTCCAAGAAATTTAAGAACAAAGATATAAGCACTAGAAAGTGCCTCGTTTCTGACCTTCAAAATGTAACTAGGGAGATCACCATTGCACCACTGGACAGCTTCATCATAAGATAAAACAGAGGCAAAAACCTGCATTTTTTTTTCACAATTACAGAAAATAACTACATGGGCAAAAATAGAAGCAAAAGAGCACCAAAAAAACTAAATAAATACCTTTCCACCAATACTGATTAATGAATTTGCTTCTTGTTCTAGCTCTTTCTGTTTGATCTGTAGTTGATCCAGGGGGATTACCCCAATATATTCAACAAATGGCCTGCAAACATATGCAAGTAAGTGCTCATCACGAGCTATAAAATCAGACTCAAGATCCACCACACAATTCACATAAGGAACCATTTGTATTTAACAAAAAAAAAAAAGTTATAGAAGAAGCCCACTCAGAAATAAACTTCCTGAAATAGTAGCTAGAAGATTTTATTCAGGCTTGCACATATTTTGGTCAGTTAAATGTGTTGCATGTGTTAGAAGCTTAAAGGCTAGATGACTAAGCTTATATGAGGTAATTCTGCTTCTTATGACTATAGCATATAAATGTTTTAAAGTACAATGAATAACTTTCTGATCCAGAAGACTCTCAATAAACTAAAGAATTCATGAGGCACCATACACTTTTGGACGGCCAAACATTGTCAAATCACTTCCTGGAGCTGGCTACTTCAGAGCAACACCAGTGTTACCATTGCTCCGCTGAAGGCCCAACGAGGGGTACCAGCTAAAGAAGGATGAAGTGGAATTGCTTTAGCAAGAATTTGGCTTCCCTTGTGAACGGCTTTGTGGTGCTCCACCTTTCAGCTCCTCTTTGTACACTACCTCAAAGTTTTTGCTACCTTCATCTCCAATAGGAGAGGTTGACAGGACTGTCCGGAGCACCTACAACAGCCCCATCAACCTCATTGCATTGCCATCACGAAATATACTAGCAACAGTATGATTTTAAAAATTCCGTAGTAACATCTTCAAGTCTAGGGAAGGGTAGCATTTCACTCCTACCATTTGTGAAAACTATTTCAACTAGGCTAGCACCCTTGCAGGGGCGAAACCAGCCTTAATTTTTCAGGGGGGCAAACTTTATAAGTAAAAGTATAAATATTTTTTTAATATATATATATATATGGGGAGGGGGTTGGCGGCAATTGCGTAAAGATTACTATAATAAAGAGTAAAAAAAAGACCCCCCCCGGGGCACTTAATGGTTCCGCCCACGCACCCCTGGCTTTTCCCTTTCTTGATTTTCCACAAATTCTCATGCCTCATATTTTCTTTATTTACTTATATGATAGTGCATGAGTTGTCATCCGTGGCTAAGACAATCAAGAGCTCTTTTTCTACCAACTAAATGTATAGCACTAAAAAATCTATACTATTGTTTAATAAATTAATTAAGTATTCATCTTATGCCAGTTTCTCATAACTTAATACTAATAAAATATTAATCTTAATTAACTATAATTCACTAAATAGTAAATAGATCAACTACTTAACTGGAATTTAACTAATTAATCAATTAATTTATTATCCTAGAGTTTTTCTGTTTTAACTGAAATTTCTAAAAAAAAATTAGTGGTCTTAATTAAAACCCCAATAAATTTCTAATACTCTTAATATATAGATATTGACAATTGTTAATTAATTAATTAATTAATTCAAGCTTAATTACCATAATTAAATACCGGTAAGATATTAATGACCTTAGGTAAATTCTGATTAACCTTAATTATCCTAGTTAATATCCTATTAGTCTAATTAGTCAAATTATGGAAATGGTCATTGGGCATATTTTACAAAACATATAAAAACACCTTACATGCATTTTTATAATTTCAAGAAACAAGAAATGAGAATAAGTAATCTAACATGTTTTCACTATTTAACAATTTTTTAAAACAGAAAACAAAGAATAAAGAAACAAAAATGTATCCAAACATTCCCTTAGGATTGTATAAAAATAACAAAATCCTAATATGTTAAAAACTATCTCTAACTAATCAATGTACACGGATTCATAATAGCAATTATGCTACGCATATTTAAAAGCGATCAATGTGATATACAAAATTGAAGGTAATAAAATAGCATTTTTAAATTAGAGAAATCGGTGATCGGAGATATATTTCCAAGAAAATATCAAAAATTACAGAGCGTACAACTAAAGAACACAACTGGGAATAGCCAGGTCTTGAGTTATTGTCTGAAGGATGATATTAGAATAAGGAACATAAAATAATTCTTATCAAGACCAAGTTCCTTCTACTTGTGACATTCAAATGAGAAATATGGATTTATTATAAATATAGAATCATATCTATTTAGGACAGCTGGCAACTATAATTTCTCTTCAATCATGACAATGAACATGATTTAGCCACATTGTATTACCAGACCTACTTGACACTTGGAAAGCCCTACTATAAAGTGCTACCAAAGTACAAATGAATAAATTCAATGAAAATATGTGAATTCTGTCACAATGAGTTAGAATATAAGCTGATTCATGAATAGCAGAGCTTAAGCTTATAGAGCTTGTTTGGGGTGAGTGCAAAAATTGGGACTGCTATCACATCACCAGCATTCCGAATTGCGACCACTTTGAGCATGGCAGCTTTTTTCCATCAGACAAGCTAGAAAGCAGCCCAAGAGCAGTATCCCAAATCGGATTTGCACGAAATATATAATGGGCACTACAGCACTGGACGCCAGCTGCCAAAACAAATGCACGCTTAGAGCAGCTACCCTTATTTAATATTGTATTAGAGAAAAGTCTCTAGCTCAAGTTTTAATATCCTCAAATATTTTCCATCATAAGGTGTAAATGACCCTACAAAAATTTTGTCCCAGCACAACATTTTGTTTAGTTCATGATTACAAAGACAAATAAGTTCGAACATATGGGTAATATTAGAACGCAATAATAATTCTTAGGCCGCTTTTCTTAACTATTTAAAGCTTAATCTTTTGGGTTTGTTAGTCATCATGCTTTGAAAATGTTGATAAAAAAAAAGATTGTAACATTAAAGAAGAATAAAAGATTGACTACAAAATGAGTTGTCATCAGATGACAATAAAATAGATTGCTGAAATGATTCAATCCAGGATGGCTTCTCCATTTCCAGTAAAACAAACAAACGTGAAGATTTTGAAATGCTACAGCTGTAATCAATCGCATGGATGACACACAACCTGCTGAGTAAGCTAAAGAATGTTACCAACTCCTCTGGTTTGGATAAATTTTAAATCACTTTCCTTATTTCCATAAGAAAGTCTTGTATACTAACTGCCTTTATTCTAATAATATTCCTCAACTTTATGGAAAGCTTTTCCGCAGCTACTAGACTACTAAAAGCATTATAAGTAAAATTTTAATTTCAAGGCAACAAAAATCAACATTTACGAAATGAAGTCAATCACATTCGAGTTTCAAGACAAGTCAGTTGAGGACAAACATAGCAATAAAACTCTCTTTGGGAGAATTAATACATAGAAAACTAACATGAATTAAAAGTTAACTTGTAGTTTAACAAAAATATTCTAAAGAAGATTTACGACTTTGCTTAAGGTTGCGCTAGATGAAAGATACTAAAGGTTTAAAAATCAGTATCCACACTGCAGTAAAAAGAAGAATCAACGCGATTAGTATCTAATACTAGTTAGTAAGAAAAGGAGTAAACTACGGAGAAAAAAAACAAAAAAAAAACAATCATACCCGTCAGGGAAATGATAACCTTTTCCAGGTTTTAAATGAGATAACCCCACATTGCGCACACAAATATCCAATAAATGCCCCGCAGAATGAATCCTGCAACATAGGGAATAACAAGGCCAATGAAATCATAATTTGTTCATTGATTCAAATGTACAATAAATAAAATAAAAAATAAATTGAAATTTAATTGAGTGGAAGAAAACTAGTTGTACGACAGCATTATATTACATTTAACATAAAACAACCTCACAAAGAATTAACCTCATTTCTCTACATGAAACTAACTATTCTTGGGAATAATCTCAGAAAATCTGGTGCCTCTGAGCATAACTTATACGCATAAAAGCTGCATACAAGACATTAAATGGTGCAAAAAAAGGAAAAGATGCTAGAGCGGCAAAAGACAATTTTAAGTCTGACATTCTGCAACAGTGATTCAGTACCTTCAAGCAGCATGAGATAAACAGGTTTGAGGAAAACTATAATGATGAACTAATATTACCAAAGACAACGTCCTAATCAAGGAAATGAAAGTCATTGACTGCCTGGTTAGGTTGGGAAAAACCCTTCTAAAATGTTGCAAACAAGAAAACAAAATCATAATCAACATCGACATGTACAATTCTTTTTTTTTTTTGTAGCAAGTGTTCGAAACTTGGACCTTGACTTAAAGACTGAAGTCAATGACATGAAACCAAGTGTTGGGTGGTACATATACCAACCATTGCACATGAAACTTTCTGTAAAAAAAGTTTTTTTTTTCCCTAAGATCACAAAAAATAATTTTAGTTCCTTCAGAAAGATATTGTGTCGACCGACAATCAAAGAACAATATTCTTAATCAAACAAGATATGATGGAGTTTTTTAAATACTAAAAAAGTTTGGTCCATCATGATCCTTCAGAAAATGTGCTAATTAAAAAAATGGAAAAAAATTAACAATATAGAGAGTGGTTATACTACAATAACAAGGTAATTTCATATTTTTTAAAGCCGAAACAATTTCTGCTGTATATAATCATCCGATTTTCATTGATGACATAGAAATGGATACTTAGTGGACCAGTGGTTCATAGATGCGAAGCAGAAGTTACTGAATTTTGAAGGAACTTTAATTAAAATGGTTACAACCCAAAGAGAGAGAGAGAGAAGAGAGGAGCTAAGTAACCATTCTTTAATTTTAATAATTTTTTTTTCCATAAAATCTTAAAAGCACTCTTTATATAGGAAAGGTTTTTCAATGCATACTTAAAATATTCACTGCTAATAAATGAAAGCTATAATGTCCTTATTACAAATTTAAATTATGAAATAACAAATATGAACTCAAAAGCAATTTTGGCATGGACTCATGGTGCTGATCTGCGTTGAGAATTCTCAACAAGGATTATGATTGTCCTGCATCATAACTTCTTGGAACATTTAACTTTGCATAGTTTACTCGGGGCAGCAAAGAATTGATAGGAAATAGATGCACCTTTCACAAAATCAGCAGATGAAACACAAAAATTGGGAAGTACACCTAAAAAATATTTTTTATTGAAAGAACTATGAAGAGAAATGTAAAAAACAGTTGGATCTTCAATTTGAGAGGAAGATCTGGCTCTCCCAAACCCTAGCCGCCCACTAGAGTCCCTCTGTCTCCTTAGGAAAACAAAACTCAGCAAAACATTAGATAATCTCAAACCTAGGAAACAATCCTATAAAACATACAATAATTCCCCCCCAATTCCAAACAGGCCCTTCTTTTGAAATTTCCATCATAAAACCTCTTTAATTTCTCTTTAACGTGGCTGCTGGACCCCACCCCTAAAGGGGGCGGCATTAGTTGGGCGGAACATTTATTCTGCATCTAGTAAACCAAGCCCGGTCCAGGGACCGGTCTAACATAATCCGTATAAGCCAATTGAAACTATGATCATATTTACTCAAGTTTTTTAGAACAATCTCAATGAAACCATTTAATGAATCAATGCAATCTCAATTTGATCCACATTGAAAAGCAATTCAATCCAAGATTACAAAAAAAAACTATTTTTTGTATTCAAGTATGCAAACATGCAATACATAACCCATAAATACAAATACATACATTTTGACTCAATCCTGAGCTAATTCGATATGACTTAAACCCGGATCAATCCAAAATCAAGCCAAGTTTCCGCATTAGCTTATTTTTGTGATTCAAGACTAATATATAGCAAAAAGTACATCCAATTTTTGAACGACCTTGAATATTTCTATCAAATTCCAGGCAATAGACTACCATAGCATAAGTAGTTTTCTTGCAATAAAGTATGCATCTAGTTTGATTAATGGCTGATAAGAAGTGGTCCAGGTATTCTGCAAAGTATTTTCAAGCATTCTACAGAAAGGATAATCAGGCTGAGGGTTTCCATAAGAATGACAGGATGGTGGACAAAAAAGTGGAACAAAAAAAATGTATAAACCTAAGTCTCCCAGGATTTAAGCACAAAATAAGCCCGAAAATATTCTCACTGCTCTAAAAAAGAATACCTTGAATTGAGAGCACGTCGTTGTGCATCAACTTGTAAGGTGACTTCCTGTCTCTCTTTTAGGTTGGGTTCATAGTCATCTTGAGAATTATCAATGTATCCAAAATGAAAAACCTGATAAATTATGCATCACACTTAATGTGGAAATAGAACATAAAATAAAAAGTACAAAATTATAAAGATCGAGTGTTAACACGACTGAATTGTACATTGACTATAAAACATGCTTGTTTGTTAGCTCCTTGTTTACACAACAGGAATGCTTCCAAAGCCTAATAAGCCTGCCGTTGTCCAGCCATTTTCAATCATTAACCATGCAAAGCAAGATCATATCACACTAAAATGTTCATATAGCACTAAACATATACCTGAGATAAAACAAATATAGAAAACTGTAACTCGTGCCCAATAACATGTTTAATGTCAAATGTGTTCATAAGTAACTTAAATGTCTCTTGTTTATATGTTTTATTCTCTGTTTTTTTTTTTTTTTTTGAGAACATATGTTTAATTCTATTTGGCTCAAAGAAATGCTAAGAAAAATGATGCAAGTAAAACGGCTAAAATTATTAAATTTTGCAACTCTTTTCCTCCAACGAAATCATATACAAGTGAACTCTCAATATAAATGATTGTGACTGCAACTCTTGAATCTAATGATTACCTCAAAGCATGGTTTAAAATTGCACAATATGAGGCACGCCTTGAGGCCTGCCTTTGCGCAATTCCAGTGAAAATCGCCTTGAGGCTTACGCCTCAAGTTTTTTTTATGAGGCTTGCGCCTCAACTTGGTTGAGGCTCTCCTTAAGGCGCGCCTAGCCTCACTGGCATGAGGCTTACGCCTCACCCGATATATATTAAAACTTACATAAATCCCAAAGTAAAGTCGCGAACAAATCACACTTCATGTATCCCCTAGTCGCAACAACTTCCTCTCAACTTCCTTAACCTCTAACCCGTCGCCATTTTTTAACATATTATTTCAGTATTATATAAAAAATTACTTTTAACATTTATTTGCACTTAACATAATTTTTTTATTATGAGGCTCACGCCTCAAAATGCCTTGAGGCTTACACCTCGCCTTACAAACAAAAAATGCCTCAATATCTAATTGCGCATTTTTAAACATGGTGATGACAGTGCTGATGACTTATGAGTTCTTATGTGATATGTCATTGCTATTTATTTTTGGAATTATATGTTAATGAAAAGAATGCTGTGATTTGGGAAAGATGAAGTTTGAGTTGAAGTGTTGAACTATATTTCATGTTGTCTTATTATTGGGATATTTTGATTTCACTTCATATCTTGTGCATTTTTATGTTTTATATATTATTTACTCATTAGTATATACAAAATTTATCATTTTATGTTTACGCAATATTTTGATTTTGAGGCTTACGCCTCAAAACGCCTTGAGGCTTATGCCTCGTCTCACGAGCAAAAAACGCCTTAATACCCGATTACACAATTTTTAACATTGCCTCAAAGAACATAAATTACTGTAGTTGTAGAAAGGACAAGGGCGGTTTCTAAAGTAAAGCCGCGAACAAATCACACTTCGTGTACCCCCTAGTCGCAGCAACTTCCTCTCAACTTCCTTAACCACTAATCCGTTGTCATTTTTTTGAGTATTATATAAAATTTTACTTTTAACATTTATTTGCACTTAACATAATTTTTTTATTATGAGGCTCACGCCTCAAAATGCCTTGAGGCTTAACCTCGCCTTACAAACAAAAAATGTCTCAATATCTAATTGCGCATTTTTAAACATGGTGATGACAGTGCTGATGACTTACGAGTTCTTATGTGATATGTCATTGCTATTTATTTTTGGAATTATCTGTTAATGAAAAAAATACTGTGATTTGGGAAAGATGGAGTTTGAGTTGAAGTGTTGAACTATATTTCATATTGTCTTATTATTGGGATATTTTGATTTCACTTCATATCTGGTGCATTTTTATGTTTTATATATTATTTACTCATTAGTATATACAAAATTTATCATTTTATGTTTACGCAATTTCGTAGGCCTCAAAAACGCATTGAGGCTTACGCCTCGCCTCACGAACGAAAAACGCCTCAATACCCGATTACACAATTTTAAACATTGCCTTAAAGAACATAAATTACTGTAGTTGTAGAAAGGACAAGGGCGGTTTCTAAAGTAAAGCCGCAAACAAATCACACTTCGTGTACCCCCTAGTCGCAGCAACTTCCTCTCAACTTCCTTAACCTCTAACCCGTCGCCATTTTTTAACATATTATTTGAATATTATATAAAAATTTACTTTTAATATTTATTTGCACTTAACATAATTTTTTTATTATGAGGCTCACGCCTCAAAATGCCTTGAGACTTACACCTCGCCTTACAAACAAAAAATGCCTCAATATCTAATTGCGCATTTTTAAACATGGTGATGACAGTGTTGATGACTTATGAGTTCTTATGTGATATGTCATTGCTATTTATTTTTGGAATTATATGTTAATGAAAAGAATACTGTGATTTGGGAAAGATGGAGTTTGAGTTGAAGTGTTGAACTATATTTCATGTTGTCTTATTATTGGGATATTTTGATTTCACTTCATATCTTGTGCATTTTTATGTTTTATATATTATTTACTCATTAGTATATACAAAATTTATCATTTTATGTTTACACAATTTTTTGATTTTGAGGCTTACGCCCCAAAATGCCTTGAGGCTTACGCCTCACCTCACGAACGAAAAACGCCTCAATACCCGATTATGCAATTTTAAACATTGCCTCAAAGAACATAAATTACTGTAGTTGTAGAAAGGACAAGGGCGGTTTCTAATAGGCGGTTGGTGGTTTCCATTTTACCAAAGCCGATATGTAGGGTTACTTGCGTGTGGCAAGGGGCAATTGAGCTGCTCCTTGCTTGATTCTTCCAGAACAAAGAGCAGCACTCAGTTCTTTTGGGAGAAATAAGAGTGAGGCGAGGTTGCTGTCTTCTTCCCCCAAAATCAAGGGGTACAGTTGATGATTGTTTCACTTATTCCGAACCAAGGGAAAAGGTGTAGGACAGCTGTTGCTTCGATTCCAAGAGCTGATGGAAACTTTAGATCGCATGCTCCAGCCTTCCAAACACAGGAAAAAAAAGAGAACAACAGTACTTGTTGCTTAAGACCAAAGTACATCAACTCCGGCAAGGTGTTGGTGGAGGCCATTTCCCGAATAGCAGATATTTATCTTGTTTCAGTTGCCTTTGTCTCTTCAAGATAAAGGTGTTACAGCCGGTAACCATCGGACGTTGAATCCGGTTAGGTTAAACTCCCAAACTTACAAAACCTAGGCCTTCCGGCCTTTGTGAATGTATTTGTGACGCTCCTGCATATTTTAGGTCCCTAGAAGCTTCATCTTATGCTCTCTGAAGCCTTACATACCGGCTGTCCTCTTAGCGAAACAATCAGAAATCCGGTGATTTCCAACAATTTGCTCTCATTTGAGAGCCCAAACAAGGAGGCGATAAAGTGTGGGGTCATTGGATTCATGTCCAATGCCGTCTACTTTGCATGAAAAACACTCATATTGAACTAATCCCTTTGTCTACAAATGCAACCTTAGGTTTCTGTAGCCATCGGTCCCAAATCCAATGGCTATACGTTTGGCCAAATCAATTGCATGACACTTAGGATTTAGATTGCATTAAATCAATCTAAAAAATGTTGTATGCCTCTTTGTACTAGGATTTGCGTCATTTTCCTAAAATTTTGGAAGATAACTAAATTGGATCATTTAATTCTGAAATAATTTTGAGACATGTTATGAGCTCTCAAGGCCCATAAATTAAATTTCCTCTTGTTTCAGAACTGTTTAATTCTATCTATGTAGCTTTCAAATTAAATGGTTAAGTGAGATAATTAAAATCCCTAAGAGATAGTAAATACTTCTATGTGTTGTTAATGAATCAAATCATGAAATAATTGATCTAAGATCCCCTCACAGTTGTAGGAATGACCACTCTATTTCAAATGAATCCAACTCATTCTAAAAGAATAAATAAGAACTTTCTTTGAGGAACCTTTCTCCCTCATGTATGATGCTTTGGAACCTCTCAAGGCTTTATATACCTCATTTCATGAACTCTAGGATTCCCTAGGAGCTACCCTCATCCTTAGATAAATCCCAAGATTGCCTTGAGTCAGGTTGAACAAAACTCAACTTGACTTGACTTATCATTTAACGCCTTGCTTGGTGTTTCTTTGAGCTTGCATAGAAGTTTCCAAATGATCTCAAAAGAATTCAAGAGAACACCAATAACTCTTAGGAACAAAACCTAAGTCCCATTAACGCATCTATTGAGCCAAAATTAACACATGTCCTCCCAGTCGTAGGACTTAAATCTTGGTCCCTTTCATTTGGTTAGCCCAAATTAAATAAATAAACATCTCTCTGATAGGAAATACTTGAGTTCGCAAGTAACCCTAAGGTAATACTTGAGTTCGCAAGCAAACCTAACCAAGATTAGTACGAAAAGAAGAGCAAAATTGCTGTTTACAGCGGAAAAACAGCAAAAACAGTGGAAATCCGAGAAGAAACTTGTAGAAAATCACCAGAACAAGTGATTTCCTCCATTCATGACAATTAAAATATAAGCCCAAGTATCCTTTATAAGCCACTTCCTCCTAAAATTCACTTTACCCATTCAGGCAAATTTCACCAAGTCCTAAGTCAAACCTTTAAGTAAATTTGTTTAATTCTATTAAGCAAATACTCTCTTATCCAAATACTAAGAAAACTTTATATAAAAACAAAACACCTAGAACACACTTAATTTTTTGTGGATGCAAAGATGTATCATTCGACCTCATAGGTTGGGTGTTTATATCTTTGGATCTTAGGATTGTTAAGATAGTTGCAATTTAATTCTTGATTGTTAATATTCTTGCAACATGTATGTTTTTTATGATTCCAAATATTATTGTTTTGATTACAATTTCTCCTAACATATTTTGGAATGTATTTTATTTTGTTGTTTGTGTGTACTAACGTTTCAGGTAAATCATATTCCGGATTGTTGAAGACTTCAAATCATGTCAGTTTATGATCTATTGTAATTGAAGTCTGTATTTTTCATTTTATTGAATCTGAGAGAGTGTGATTGTAATTGAGTAATTGACACATACACACCGGGGGAGAGTTTAAAATCTAAAATTTTTAAACTGATCGTAATGTACGATGTCTTTTCGTATAGGACAATCTGATTAGTTATTTTCCCCTACGAGCATTGAAACGAACATAAAGCAGAAATTTTTTTCTAAGTATGGATAGTACTGTACAATATACCAATCGTACGTACGTCGTCCAAGGTACAAATTGGATGGATCCCTTTTTCATCCAGACGAACTAAAAAAATTTTCTGAACGATTCGTACCGTACGATGTCGTCATCGTACGTACGCGGTCCAGGGTACGAATTGGACGGGTCCCTTTTCGTCCAGACAAACTTGAACAATTTCTGAACGGATTGAACCGTACGATGTCGTCATCGTACGTATGCCGTACAGGGTACGAATTGGACGGGTCCCTTTTTGTCCAGATGAACTTGAAAATTTTCGTAACTGATCGTATCGTACGATATTGTCATCGTGCATACGCCATACATGGTATGAAATTGTGGGGTCCCTTTTCGTCCTAATAAAGATGAAAAATTTTCTAATTGTTCATTCCGGACGATCATCGTGTATGAATTGATTTCGTACCAATTCACAATAGGATCATACACAACAGTTTTTGAATTGTTCATACGTACAAATATATGATCGTACTGTACGATCGTATACGCTCAAAATTAAAAAAAAGTCAGTTTTTTGTACGATTTTTCGTGTCTTTGATATAAAAAGTCCTCAAAAAGTGAAGTGAAAAAGTCTTATCTTCGTGATTTTTCAAGGGCAATTGAAAGAGAGAGTGTGAGAGAATGTTTGAGAGAGATTTCTTGCAAGTGGAGTGTAAAGGGTTCACAAAGTTACTCAAAGGTAAGGATCTCTTTGTGATTTTTGTTATCACTCTTCTTCTTGTCTTTCTAGTTGCTCGTGAGAAGATCTTTGAAGAAGATCCGGTACTCTGTCGACACTTGGAGGGTGTGAAAGGACGCTGGTTCTCTACAGACACTTGGAGGGTGTGAAAGGACGATGGTTCTCTGCCGATACTTGGAGAGTGTGAACAGACGACAGTTCTCTGCCGACACTTAGAGAATGTGAACAGATGAAGGTTCTCTACCGACACTTGGAGGGTGTGAAAGGACGACGATTCTCTTGTGAAAGGACGATGGTTCTCTGCCAACACTTAAAGAGTGTAAACAGACGCCGATTCTCTGCCGACACTTGGAGGGTGTGAAAGGACGACGGTTCTCTGCTGACACTTGGAAGGTGTGAAAGGATGACAGTTCTCTGCCGACACTTGGAGAGTGTGAACAGATGATGGTTCTCTACCGACACTTGGAGGGTATGAAAGGACGACGGTTCTCTGCAGCATCGGGGATTGGTGGAAGAGAGGTTTTTGTAAAGGCTTCCCCACCTTGTTGTGGGGGCAAAAGGAGAGTCACTTTGGTAATAGTGCAATACCTAAAGAGGAAGTCTTCAGGAAGTTGATGTAGGTCGTGTTTGACTAAACCAATATAAATTTTTATGTCTTTTAATTTCCGCATTTATTTACTGCAAGTTATTTACTGTGGTTGAAAATTTCATTTTGAAACTTTAATTAACTTGCTAAGAGTTTTAAAAACGATTTTCTATTTAAAAATTCAAGAGAATTTTTAAATTACCAATTCACCCCCCCTCTTGACTAGCCTTGGGACAATAGCTTAGGTTTAACAACCTATAAGGAATCAACAAGGATTCCATGACAACAGGGTGATCACAAAGTAAGCATAGATTGCTCAATGTGTTCTTCATAACCCTCTAAAAATATGAAACACTCTAAAAAATTAAATAAAAAAATTTAAGTCATATACAGCTTAAAGTGGAGCCATCTCTGAGTTAAAAAATTAAATCTCTTCTTATCTCAGAACTTAAATATAACAATTTATCATAGTGTGACAAGCTACATAAGCTAACACACATTTAAATGCATCCCCTAGGGATCCTAAGATTAGAAAAAAAAATTTCATGCATGTGCTGGATTGTTTGGCATGATGAATATTAGATTGTCAGCATATTGGTACTTTCTTTTAAGTGTTAAAATAGATATATACATATTTTTTCATGCAAGTGGTCATGCCCAAAAAGGGATAAATAAGTAAATCCTTATTAAATCATGTTTTCTTGCAATTGATGCTTAAAATCCCCAAATAGGGGTGTTAAAACAGTTTAATGTGTCGGGTTCAGACCCGACCAAAAATTAACCTGACCTGAATACAATCAACCTGAATCCGACTCATTTAATAAATGGGTTAAAAAAACCAATACAAATCCAACCTGCTGGCAACCCGAATGACCCGAACTTAACCCATTAACCCGCTTTGATTAATTTTTTAAAAATAACTTATTAACTATGATACTCACAATAAAAAAATATTTAAGAAAAAAAGATATTAAATGGGTATGTGAGTCAACTCGAATTCAACTTGTTTAACAATCGGGTCAAAAAAATCAACATGAATCCGACCTGTTTATTAAATGGGTCAAGCTAAACCTAAATTTTTCGAGTCGAGATAGTGGGTCAGGTCATTTATTGATCCCCTAGCCCTAAAAAGGCATGATTGATAGGATAAAAGTTGGATTGACACTTTAAGTGCCAGATAAATCTACAATGCTTTTTTTTTTCTATGTACTGTATATGCTTTATAATGTTTGAATTGGAGGTTTGATTCTTTTTGTTTTTCAAATGTAATTAAAAGATCTAGAAAGCTATTTGGGCTTGTGGGATACAACTACAGAAACAACGAACAAAAAAAGTGAATCATAAAATAAAGTCCTATATGCATTAAAGGCCAAAGCTTTGAGACCCACAAGCCAAGTTTATAAATTATAACTTGGTTGTATAAGACAGGCAACTCAACTATCATTTTATTACATTTTCTAGTTGTAATAATTAGATTGTGTTACATTATTCTGTGGTTAAGTTCTTTAATGTGATTCATTATTTGTTGGGTGCATATTAAAAATATATTTTTGTTTAATCTCTTCTCTTCTTTTATTTTTTTAAAACTTTCGTTTTACTTAGGGGTGACCTGAACGTGTTTTATATAATGCTTTAAAAACAAAATTGGATCGGCCGGTTGAACCGTGAACTGGTCTGCCGGTCAGTCAATATATTATCAAAACTGCTTTAGACATGAATTGGCCTTAACCGCCTTGAACCAACGGTTCAACCGGTTAACCGGCGAACTGGTGCTGGTTTTAAAAAACTAATTTGTTTACTCCTCATGTGGTATATAATTAAATAAATCAATTTAATAAATTTATTATTAAATATTTTACTTAATAAATTAATTTAATTTTTATATATTTTAGTTAAACAAGCATCAATAAAGCTTTATCAATTATATTTTATCACATGACCCAATATGCCATATAATTTCTTTTTTCATGTGAATCAAAAAGCTAATTTAGATAAAAAGAATGCTAACATATAATATTTAGGTGATTCTAATATATAATTAGCATAATTGTATTAGTCTTCTTATTTATTCATTAAAATCTAAAAAATTAAAACTAGTTTATATAAACCTCATACCATGAAAGTATAAACTATAAAGCTTTTAGTAATTAATTTAATGATTATAATCACTATAATGCTTAGTAGCTTTTAGTCTAGTAAGCATAATGCTTTTTATTTATTCATTAAAATTTCAAAAATTAAAACTAGCCTATATAAACCTCATATCATCGCACAGATGCTCAATCTTTGCATGAGCATCCCCCACTTGTAGGTTCTCCCTATCTCTATCTCTCAATCTCTTTATCTCAGTCTCTCCCCGTCCCCCTCTCTTAAGTGATTATAATGAGACAAAAAATCCTTTGCCTCCTTCACAACTCCAAGTGACGAATTCGAGACTATCCCCTTCGTCTCCTCAACTCAAAGAAACAAAACTAGCGAAACCAACCCCTCCCTTCGTCTTCTTCAGCACTAGGTATTGGAACCAAAGATCATTGGTTCAGGTCATTACAAAGCAAGAACCAGAGAACTAAGAGAAGTTAGGGTGAGCATGATGAGAAATAGATAAAAGTTTAAAATATGCCCAAAATATCATAAAATACTTAAAAGTTCAAATGAGTCTCTTCACCCTTTATTTATAGAGCTTAGAGGGCTATAAAGAAGGCTACAAAAAAAAGCACAATGTTTATTATGACCCATTCCAGACTGTGTTAGACATGTGGCTAGGCTAGTGGGTATCCACGTGGTTCTTTACCTTTGGCGTGACCTTCTGTTCTAGGACGAATCCCCTTGATGAGTCTTTACATAGAAAATGTACTAGGCGAGTTCTTGAGGTATAGCCTGCAGGATGAGTCTATGTGGGTGAGTCCTTTGGGCGCAGCGGCGAGTCCTTAGAGGTAGTGTATAGAGCACTTAGTGTAAGAGGTGAATCCTTTTGGGTAATGATTACCGTGAGTCGAGGACCGAGTTTATAGGGACCTAATCATGGACCCTTAAGGTGTGCACTTTCTGTAGCTAGATTATGCATGTCAGTTATAGCCTAGTGGTATGAGTTATGGAGAGTGACCTCTGAAGATCAAATTCTACCAAGATAACTAATTCCTGAGAGCTTGGACGAATCCTATGAGTTCCTTGGTGTGCACATCCTGAATGACTCCTCGATCTGATCAGCCGGGACAAGACAATGTTCCCTGCAGCCAAGTGCCTTTGTTGGGCAAAGTGGATGCTCTAACCGAGTTCTTTGACTAGAACATGTTAGGTACATGTGAAATTGATGCAGAACTAAATATGTTTGAGATGAATGCGATAAGAACTTGCATGTTTTGAATAAGAGCACTAAATAATTATGAACATTAGCCACTAAACAATAATAAAAAACTAAAGAGGGGTGGCTACGTTTAGGCCAAATCACATGCTAAGAACTAGAATCACCAAAGTAATTTAGAATTTTAACCGCATGCAAATTAAGTAGTTATTCAATAAAATCCCTAAGTTAACATTGAGATTATAAACATAGAAAATCAAAACTCAGATCCTACATTTACTAAGCGTCAGTAGAGAGCTTGGCACAATTCCTTGTGCTCGAATCACCACCTACAAGATCAGAGGATTAGAAGATAATTTGAATAGGGGAAGAAGTTCACCCTCGTTGAGGACCAAAAGTGATTTTTCACTG
This sequence comes from Dendrobium catenatum, assembly GCF_001605985.2. Lineage (NCBI taxonomy): Eukaryota > Viridiplantae > Streptophyta > Magnoliopsida > Asparagales > Orchidaceae > Dendrobium > Dendrobium catenatum. Next base: position 31,810 of record NW_021318566.1, on the reverse strand, counting down.
AACGTTGGTAAGTTGCTCTTTGATTGCTTCAAACAAGGTGAAGATGATTCGATCTAGGTATTTGTCGACGGAAGTGTCAATCTCCGGGTTGACGTCGAAGAATGTTGACCAGAGAATATCGACGTGTTCTTGCTCGTTGTAGACGAACCCGGAGTCAAGATCAGGATCGGCCATTCATTGATTCCGTGGGGTTGATGTGATGGAGACGACGGTCTTTGCTTCCCTTAAAGACTCCTCTTGAAAGAAATAAGTTTCTCTCAAAGGTTAAGTGGAGAAGAGGGAGGGAGGTGGCCAGCCCAATGAAAGAGGCTTGGGAAGAAAATAGGTTTAGATTTTGGGAGGATGTAGGGAATTTTGGGGATTTATTTCCTCTAATTAATTCTTAACTTTGGAAATAATTAAAGAGGAAAGGGATGTGGGGGGAGGGGGCGGGGCTAAGAGAGAGAGAGAGAGAGAGAGAGTTTGAATTATTTCCAAGAGTGTGGCTTAACTTTTGGAAATAATTTCAAAGGGAAACATAAGGGGGGCCGGCGGCATAGGGAGAGAGGAGAGGTTTAGGGAAACATTTAATGCTTTCTTGATTTAGGATATTAAATTTGGAAAGAGAGGTCTCATTCCAATTTAATTTAAAATTCAAATAGGGTAGGGTTTGGAAACTTTCCTAAAATAGGATTTATATTTTAGGAAATAATTTAAAATTCACATAGATTTGAATTTGCAAATTAATTGAGTTACCTAAAAATCTAAAATATGAAGATCTAATTTAGGAAGGGCTTAATTGCAAGCGATGATGGAGGGAAATCCAAAGGGGGGCGGCAGCTTGGACTAGGGATTTGGGTGAGGGGGCCGGCGGCTAGGTAGGGAGAAGGGGTTGATTGGGTGGTGGCGGTGGGATGAGGCAGACGGGTGTGGAGGGAGAAAAAGTTTGAAGATCCGGCGGTTGGGGCTAGGTGAACCGTGGATTAGAGGAAGAAGAAAGGAGGAAGATTAGAAAAGAAAAGATAAACTAGCCACGAACCCATACTCTACAAGGTTGGTGGGTGATCTGATTCCCTCTCTAAAGGATCTCTCTCCAACCTCTCTCAAGCTCTCACAAGAACTCAAAACGCAAAAAAATTTATCATTCATTCATTAACCTCCAAAAGAAAACATAATAGCTATATATAGCATCATACAATAGACGAAAAATAAAAGACGACTTAGCCCTTTGGCCTTACACATGACCACCCTTAAGTAAAGGGTAGAAAGGGAAAAATAACTAAAGCAAATACAAAAAAAAATTAATAAAAACAAGTTGCATATGATGAGGACTTAAAAATATATCGGCGTGATCGTGGTTGTAAATCGGTGGCCACGCCTTTGATAAACTTTCCATGCTCCGATGTCCCCATCAAAAATACCCATATGAACATGTACAAGTATACGCGAGAATCCTTAATCAACATAAGTGGAGGCTAATTTGGTTCTTGCATCAAATTATCCAAGAATGGAAGGCAATTTTAGTGCAAGTTTTCAAGATTGTGTTTTATTTCTAGGGAATATAGGGAAGCTACATTTGGAAGAGGTTTGGCATATAATGTTCTAGAAAATTGACAAAGGGTTTCACAAAATTTTGGTGATGGTTTTGGGATTATATAATTGTGCGGGCAATGGCATGGAAACTTTAGAATTGGATGAAGGAAATCTAATTTAAGATCTCAAAATCCCTTGAGCTTTGTACACGCAAATTCCCCTAAGTTGAGTTAATCAAGTCATTATGATAACTTGAATTGGGCTCAACAAGTGGTTTGTGAGCTGACTTACACCACCTACAGCTAAAACTCGCCCAGCCCAAATTCTAGTAAAGCCTCGAGTTACTCTTAAATGAATTTCAAGTTGGATTTCCAAGTTACAGAAGATTGTTGCGCTCTCAATCACAGAAGCTGAGTATAGTGCTATCACTGAGGCTAGCAAGGAGATGATTTGGTTGCAAAATTTCTTGGAAAAACTTGGCAAGCAACAAAGGAATGAGAAGTTATATAGTGACAACAAGAGTGTTATTCATATATTAGCCAAGAATATTACATTTCATGCTAAGACGAAACAAATCCAGCTTCGGTATCATTTCATCATGTCACTTCTGGAAGATGGTCAGCTATCTTCGAAGAAGATACACACGACCGATAATCCTGCAAACATACTGACAAAGATGGTGATAGTTGATAAACTGAAGCTATGTGTAGCTTCAATTGATCTTCATGGAGGATGAGAGCAGTGGTGAGCCACACTACAGATAATTATTTGTTTTGCAAATAAGAAAAGGATTGATCACAATCAGTTCCAAGTGGGAGATTGTTAGTCTATGTGGAACCTGATTTTGTCAATCAATAGGATTGTTTTGTTGCCTCAGACCTCAAGTCAATTTCTCGTGCTCATTGAGGGATGCGGGGGGTTTACCCCTTGCTTGGCTTCGGGTGTTTTGCATCTAAATTTTTTTTCCGTATAATGCCTCATCACTATGTGCCCAAGTGCCCCCGACGCTATGTACCCAAGCTCCTCGGTACTATGTTCCCGAGCGCCCTAGTGTTGTAGAGTTTGCTAGGAGAAACTACAAAAAGCAGAGCATCTTAGCACCCTAGATTAAGCACTGAAGCGATGTGTAGTGTCGCAGCGCTGCGGATTTGAGCGTCGCAACATCATCTAATGGATTGATGACAATGGCTTGAGCAATGCAATGCTTTGAGGTGAATTGGATAGTTTTATTTCTCATTTCTCTTAAGGGTGGCATCCCTTGGTGTTTGGTTATTGCTTTATCTTGTGTTTAGAGTGTGAGAATGATATAAGAGAGAAGAGAAGCAAGAGAGAAGAGAGATTTGTACTTATTTCTCCCTATTTTCATGGTGGATTTCTTGGTGTAATGTGGCTCCGTCAAATTTTTCCCGATTTTGGGTTTTCCGCATTATATCCTTATGTCATTTACTTTATGTTGCTTTTACTTTGTTGTTTGTTTTATCACGGTATTTTACTTACATCCCCAACATCTCATCAAATCATCTAAGAATCAACCCAAATTCAAACTATTAGTATTGTGTTATTGAACTAAATCAAATGACTCACAAAGTGACTCACAAAGTGACCCATCCGTCAAGGCTATTCTCCCAAACGAACTCAATAATTAGCTAATAGTACTCACTAGACCTGTCAATTTCGGGTTACGGGTCGGGTTCGGGTCGAACCTGAAACTGACCCGGACCTATTCGGGTTCGGGTCAACCCGACCCGTTTTTTACAAACGGGTCAATTTTTCAGACCCGAACCCGACCC
>NW_021318566.1:5521-28408 GCF_001605985.2 Dendrobium catenatum | reverse complement strand
TTGCCCTAATCTAAAACTTCACCAAAATCCTTGACTAGCAATTGGCTACAAACCCAACTTGTCATCTATACAAACAGCTATGCCAAATTGAATTTTTATATTTTTATATTTAAATATTGTAACGCTAATCTTAATCTTCACACATAAACAGGAAGTCATTTGTCGAGCACAAGCACATACAACATGAAATCTTTGGTGAAATTTTATCATATTGGAAACTAAAATATGATACCCAATCAGAATCTCCCTCTATGAATTGATTTTATGTGAAGATCAAGTCAAAAAGATCAATGTTGATTCCAATTGAGAGTAATATGGTTTAAGCATAGCATGAAATTTTGAGAACCTCACTCCAACATGCTTGTCATTCTGCTTTGTTTTAGGAGTTTTAATCACATATATAATGCCAGGGTTAATGATTGTAAAGGATAGTTTAGAATTGGATTAGCCGGTCTTGCGGGTCATGATAGCTTTAAATTTTTATAACAGATTTATCTGTTAAAACTCTGGTTCTAAATAACTCCACGGATCATGTTACTGCTAAAGTGGTTATTATTTTCTACGATTGCGATCAAAAATATAAGAGAAACAGATGCTAATAAATAATAATAGGCTCTTGCTAAGTTCATATTAAAGATGATATTCTTATAATTATTCAAGATTTCTCACCACCCCATCGTTGGACCTGACATCCTCCACCACGAACCTAAAGCCAGAACTGTAAATGACTCCTTTGTCAGCCGGCTGCCCACCACCCTGAGGATGGAAAATGGTGGAATCAAGGATCATCGCCAATCGGCCATCCACCTACAGTTACGAAACATAGGATTCCAGTAGCATGAAATGAATAAATTAGGGTTTTCCTCAAATGAATGCGCCAAAAGGTTGGGGCAAGAGCGGATTGAAACCTGCTCGAAGGCGATAAAGATCGCGGGGTACTGGAGCGCCTGCATGTCATCGAAGTAGGCAAGCTTCGTCGGACAATGCTTAGTCATACTCGTCGGCCCTCTCACGCACCTCCGAGCTGGTACTTCGTACTGTCGCTCAACGAGGTCCAAGGGAAAACACTTCGAAAGTGCCAGGGCGGCTCCCGCTACATCTATATATACTCGCATTTTATTTCCCATCGGATGCTAAAAATTCGCGCAATTTAATGTAACAAAATAAAATTAATATAAATTAAATCATTATTTTTAAAAATATAATGCGTTTCATAATTTTCCTAAATACATTGAGATTTTATTAATCTATTTTGACTAAAAATGATGTGAATATATTTGGACAAGCAAATTATGAGTATAAAAAAAATTAGAAAATTATTTTAAACGTTCTTTTTTAAATAAAAATTGTTAAAAGTCTTCCTTCTTTACATCTAGAAGAAAGGCCACTGAATCTTAATTTGTATTTAATTATATTTATTTAATTTACAATAAGTTTCTATGCAATTTGAATTAAAAAAAAATTGAAAAAAAATAATAAATTTGAAATGAAAGCATTTACCTATAAATTATTAAATTAAGTTCATTATTGATTTTTCTAAATTTATTTTTAAAATATTCTCTCAAATGATTCATACTTGATGTGTTTCATCACTCATATTTTGAATCCTTCTCTCATATAACTAGTGTGTCAATATTTGGCATGACTCAAATCCGACCCGAAAAATTCAAGTTATGGTCAACCCGTTTATGAAACGGGTCATGTTCTAGTTCAACAAACCTACTCATTTCAAAAATTGGGTCGGGTGCGGTTGACCCGGAAATGACCAGAATTCTAACCCGTTGTACACGAAATGTCTGATAAAAACGGGATGATCGGTCTGCTCGCCGTCGCGTTGAGTGCCCGCACTAATCCAATCTGTCTGTGTTGCGTCTACCCAGCTTGCGTCGCGTCGAGTCTGCCCGCGTCTCTTGTATTTGCCGCGGGTCAGGTCAGGTCAACCAGACAACTTTAGCGGGTCAGGTTCGGGTTGAAAAACTACCCTATATGCAAAAAAAGGATTGGGTCAACTAGCGTCGAATTAGTTCCAGATTTGACCCAAACTTGACCCGTGACCCGATTTTGACAACTCTACATATAACTTTATGGATGAGAATTAATGAATGATGCAATTTTGAGACATTGCTCGAATATCTTATATGAACCAGCTAGAAATCATCTCATGAATTGTGTTGATTTGATTTCAAATTAACTCAACTTAAATCAGTTTGATTTAAGTCCAGCTATTTTTTTAATATTTAAAAATATTCAATGCACAAATATTAAGATTTTATTTGGGAAAAATTTTTATCACTATTTTTTAAAAAGTTTTTAAAATTTTGTCTACTAAAAAGCTGTTTTAAAATGAAACTTAGGGTGTGTTTGGGACGGCGGTTATGCTGCTTTACTTTATAAAATTTTTATTAAATCGTTGTTTGGGACATTACGGCAGAACCGCGGCAGAAAAATTTTGCGGCACGTAGTTGCTTCCCGCGACCATTCGCTGTCTCCCGCGGTTCCGCTGCGGATCGCTGCTTTCGGCAGAAAAATGACGTAAATCCCGCTGCAAATATTCTCTATCGTCGTTCTCCGAAGCCTTCAACATCACTTCCGACTACCACCGTCATCCTCCTCGAGCTCATCCATCTCGGGTAAGCAGCCATTTAACCTAGCTCTCGCTTTCCATGGCCTCACATCGGATCCTCCTCCATGTTTCCTCTCGCCGTTTCTCATCTCCCTAATCCTCCTTCCCAAATCCCAGACCTCCCATTCCTTCCCCGATCTCTCGCCCTTAATCCACTGGTTTCCTCCTCTCCCCGCACCCTTGAGTTGTTGAGAAACGGCGAGAGTGGCGGCAACGACCTCCGTCTTTGCCCGCTCCTCGACTGCTTTCACTCCCAATCGTGTCCACCTCCGCTACTTTGCTCCTCGTCTATGCCGCCCTCTTGGGCGGTTTCGCTTTCTTCCCATCAGGTCATTCTCCTCTCCCAACAGCCATTGAGGTCTGCGTCAAGGAATCGGTTACAGTTCCCGAGAAGCTCGGTGACCGTGAGCTATGACCTTACCCTTGCTCTCTTTATCTCTCTATTTTGTAAAGAAAATTGCTTAAGAATTTTGGTATTGAAGAATATGAGAATGCCAATGATTCCTCTTGGGCTTGTTGTGGTTTATGTCGATTGATTTCAAGGGAATAAAATATGAAAACAGCTATTATTTTTTATGATGAGTGGATTTTAGTGTGATTCAGACCAATCTCCTTAATTCTTGATCCGCACCTGACCACTAAGGTGTGGAGCGGGTTACCGGGGAAACTGCTATAGGTGTTAGACCATATAACATATATCGCAGGCATCACCTAATTAAATGAGTCCGACTAGCTCAGCACATCACTTTCCCACTTCCTTTGCTATGCCGCCTGTGGCTAACGGATACCCTTACACACACATGATTACACTTTTACAATATATACACCTGCTATGTAACACTTTACCTTCGAGATATTAAGACAAGCTTTCTCCCATGTATTCTCAAAAAAAAAAAAAAGCACAAGCTTGACCTACTTGAAATATTCCACTAATATATGTTTTCAGTTACAAATGATGCCGATAGTTATTAGCGGACCAAATGATATATATAAATCTTGCACTTACAAACAATCGAATATCCCAATATATAAGGATATAAAGGTAATTTATTTCTATACAGCTGCAGCACAACAACTTGACAGTCATACTTCCCAAACAAAATGTACTGCTTTCTGTACAATAATTTTTGAAAGCAACTTTATGTACAACAATGTTACAACCTACTTTACCGACAACTGCAGACGTTCCAAACGCACCCTTAATTTTAAAAAGGTGCGTATTATAGATATTTCAAGACTATTTCGAGCCAACTCAATCCGATTCCAACTCAGCTGGAATTGGCTCGTAAATCGAATCAAGCTAAAATTTTGGCTCATAATTCGTCTCATTGGACTCGATTCAAGCCAAAAATCAATTTAATCTTCACAAATATTAGAGCTAAATTCTCAACCTTACTTAACTCTTCCCCAATTTCTTTTTTAATCCAAACATTTATCCATATTTCTCTCTCTTCATAGAAAAAAAGAATCCCCTACTTCAACTAATCTCTCTTTAAATAGCACAGTGGAAGAAGCCAATCCATTTTCTCTTATGCTCTGTCAAAACATACCGTGATTTATCAGTTGCAATACTTCATTTTTTAAGGTTATTAAAAAATGTTGTTTCTCAAAATATAATTCATCACTCATCCTTAAATTTTTTTTAAAAAATTAAACTAAGCATCAAAATCTCATAAAAAAAAATAAAATGTGAAAAGCAAAAACTGCAAATCATTAGGGGTATAAAGCATATCAAGGACTATTTAAGAACTAATAAACTTTACTATGATATATATTTTAAAATTATATTATATTTTATCATTTTTTTCAAAAAAATATATGATACATCACCAAAAATTGTTCTGATCCAGCACGAATCGGGAGGCATATTTGAATTGAAAATTTTTGAAATTAAATTTGGGATAATCTAAACTCCAATCTCAACAAACTTATAGTCAAATTGAAGGTCTTGATGAGACAAACTCAACGACATCAAAATCGGCATAATCTGAGCCCCAATGGGTTCAAATCAAAGGATTACAACATATATTAGAGTCTTTAGTGCATAAATTGGATGACAAAATGATATCTAAATATAGCATGTTTATAGACGAATTGAGCGATTCGATCAGAAGAATCTAAATATAGCATTTTTGACAAACACTACATAATTAAGTGAATTAATATGAGTTGTTCGATGAAACACTTCAAATTTATCCATGATCTTCTTCATATTTACAAAGAATATCACTCTTGAGATTTGCAAATAGACCCCACTTTTCAAAGAGGCTTGAACTTTGGGCTATAGATTAAGTGTGCTCTAAAATTGAGGTAATATATATATATATATATAAATTTTATTGAATATTTTAATATTTGTTTAAGAAAAAATAAAAATTAATGGAGATCTAAATAAAACTTTAGGGGGGGATATTATAAAAAAATGATATATTAATCTAACTTCGAATATCATAAAACTTATTTTTTATATATTTAAATAAAACTTAAAGAAATTAAGTAACCAACCTTAAAATTATTTTATAATTTACTCTAAAATATAAAAAGGAAAAGTTGAAGAGAGTGCAAAGCAACTGGCCGCGACTACGTCGTGAACGTGCATACCGGAAACCATATGCCATACACGAAGCCACATAACGGGCAACACACAGGATACACAGCTGTAAGAGTGTAAGTAGCGTTTCCTGGACGCATTCCGTTACATGCCAGGCGCCAGCTATAGATGACGTTCGCATTTTAAGCTTAATTTTCTTTATGGGACGCGGAACCGACTCCCTCGTGGGACCCAGCAGCACCCGGCTTAGTTAACGCTGAGCGGGCTCTTAGTTTTTTAAGAGAAGATTGGAAAATATCAAAATACTGGATTCGTTAGAGATGCACGTGATAACACCAAATAACAAATAATAATGTTTTTCTTAAAGTAAAAGGTGTAAAATCTTTCAAATATAAAAAATTTAAAAATTGTTGCTTTCAGGAGAGAATTCTGTTGCAAATTGGAAAGAATTTCAACATCACGTGGAAGTTGAGAAGAATTCCTGCATTCTCCTGAATATCACGCAGAATCCCGACATGTTCGGGCGGTAGGAAGAGCTCCGGCGGTGGTCGAGGAGGAGCTTATTCCTTCTCGTCATTCTTCTCTTCTTCTTCTCACTCTTCACTTGAGTCTCCTTTGTGAAGAATGAGAGCTCTATTTATAGTTTTTCTGGAGTGGTATGGCTCGTAAATAGGTGTGAGATCAAGGGCAAATTGGGAGTGGTTTGAATGGACGGCTGATATCGAATCCTTTGATCATGCACCGTTAGTTGGACATTTGAAGGGCTTAATGATGTCGGAATTCGGTGATCTTGGGCTCGTTGGATTCGTCTCGTCGAGTTGCTCGATTCGAGTATAAGCTCATTAAAATCAAGGACCGTTTAGTAACTCAAATTGCGGTTTGAACCTTCCAACAGCGTTTCGGGTCCTTGATTCGGACCCATTTGAACTCGGATTGGGTCTAATTTGGTGTCGTTGGGTTTGTATTTCCGAGACGCTCAGTTTGATTATAAGCTCGCCGAAATTGGAGTTCATGTGATCCCGGATTTAATTTTTGAAGTTTCTGGCTAGCTTTTTGCCTCGAGATTCATCCCCGATCAAGATAATTTCAAGATAAATATCAAAAGTATTGGTATAAAATTAAATAAATAAATAAATATGTTTTAAATATTTAGAATTATTTGAATTTGTATAAAATAAATATATGTGATTATTTAATTGAAGCAAAATAAATGGAGTGTAAAATCTGATGAAGCCAGATGTTAGTGAAAGCGGCAAGTAGTGGCCAGACTATGGCGGTGGTTGGGAACGACGATGACAACATGTAATCGACGGCGGTGGCGGTAGGCAAAATACGTCGTGGCATGGGTGGCAATAATTGTGACGACGATATAGCTAGTGAACATGCATGGTAATGAAAATAGTAGCAGTCATTATCCATGACGATGGACGCTAAGCAATGATAGTGGCCAGTAGAGTTTGTGGGCAGTTGGTTGTAGAAATGGTGGGAGACTGTAGTGATGTTCAACTAGTTGCGGTGACAACGCAACTTTCGTTGAGCAACAACAAGTGTAGCTTTGTAGTGCATTTGGAATTTATCCAAAATTTTGTGAGTTTTTTAATACACAAATAATATGTTATGGAGCGAGTTCAAATTCATCAAAATTTTATTGTGCATTCCTTTTGCTTCAATTCATTAAAAAACTTTATAGTTTGAATACTTTACACTCCTTGTATTTCAAACCAAATGAGCACTAATACAGAGAGAGAGATATATATATATAATGATCGATGTGCCTAGCATAATAACAAAAAAAACATCCAGAAAGAGTGTTGAAACTAAGGAGGAAGATCTTGAGAGATCTTCTTACAAGAGATAAAGAGAGGAGAGGGGAGAGCCAAAATAATTCTGTAAACTTTATTTCTCTTGGCCTCCAAGCCTAAAACAAACTAAAGCCTATTTATAGGCTCCTACAAGTTATACAAATATCACACAAATGTCTATACTATACCATACAAGAAACCTAAACAAAAAGCAAACCTAAATCTAGGAACAAATATCTAAAATCTCTGTCTTGGTCCTAGATTTTATAAAACAAAAGATAACCACTGTTCATAAATAACAACCAAAGAACAACCCTGTCAATCTCCTCCGCCAAAAGCATCCACCGACAGTTAAAAGATTTCTCAAGAACCGATCAATCAACTTCTTGAGTTTCTAGCTCCACCTTCCAACAGATCTTCACTTGTCGCACTGCGTCCAATGCAGCCAATCCCAAGCACCCCTAGCCCGGCTTCCGCGCCCTGTGCATCCATCTGCACACTGCGACTCAGTGCCCGAGCCTTGTGCCTCCAACCAGCGTCCAATGCTTTTAGCCCCGCGCCCGCGCCTTGCACCCATGTGGTTTGTCACCAACCACATCCTACACATATCCACCCGTGCAGCGAGCCCTGCACCTTCACCTGCACTCCGCTCGTCACCAATGCCCCGCGCTCCTATGCGGCCTCCTCGTGCACCGCACGACCTCGTACCTCCAAGCGCCTCGCACTTTCAACACTGCTTTCCAAGAACAGCCAACACTACCTCAGTGTCTCCCTAACTCCACCCGGAGTCCAAAACTCCACCTTATTTCTTCAGTAGATCATCAACAGTAAAAAATAAGAAGCTTAAAGAAAACAACAGAAACCGAAAAAATGCCAGAGAACGGTGATAAAATCCCAAACCGAAACTTGATTCAAAATCAAGCAAAAACTCTGGTGTTCAAGATGTCTGATTCTTTCTTACGTACAAAGCCGCATGCCAAAGCCGGCTTCGTTTTGTTCCGCAACCAAGGCACGTCCACCTCTTGTTTGCCTCCGCTGACTACGTTGAACCAACTCCGGCGTCCAATAATTCTGATTGCAAGCAACTGAAGCCACCTCCAGCTACTTGCGTGCAGACCAACGGCCCAGTCCGTCTCGGCCTACCGTCCGAACTCCAGTAACCTTCCGATTCTTGCACTGTGCTTTGCACGATTCGCTTGAGCAAGCACGTCGGCGGCACCGGCAGTCACCACCTCCTCTCTTTTCTTGCACAGAACACCTTCCTCTTTCCTTGATCGCCACCAGGGCTCTGATACCAAATTGTTGAAACTAAGGAGGAAGATATTGAGAGATCTTCTTGCAAGAGATAGAGAGAGGATAGGGGAGAGCCAAAATAATTATGTAAACTTTATTTCTCTTGGCTTCCAAGTCTAAAACAAACTAAAGCCTATTTATAGGCTCCTACAAGCTATACAAATAGTTACACAAATGGCTATACTATGCTATACAAGAAACCTAAACAAAAAGCAAACCTAAATCTAGGAACAAATATCTAACAAAGAGAGATAGATATAAGAAAGAAAAGCATAATTCCCTAATTCGAGTAGAATAGTGTTAATATTTTTGGGTTGTTCGGTTGGTCTCCACATATCCAATCAACTCAAGAGACTTGAGATGGTCAATGCTTCATAGGGAAACATTAAGTAGGGTTGGCATGTTAGTGAGTACTAGACAATGCATTAGACTTGGATTGTCAATGCTTAAAAAATTTTCCTTTTTCAATGATTGATCGTTCAAGAGACGGAGTGATGATCACTTAGAAACTTCAAGGTGATTCTCCTTCGGAGACCGTTTGGTAACTCAAATTGCGATTTGAACCTTCCAACAGCGCTTCGAACCTTTGATTCGGACTCATTTGGGCTCGGATTGGGTTGATCTTGGTGTCGTTGGGTTCGTATTTCCGAGACGCTCAATTTGACTATAAGATCGTTGGAATCAGAGTTCATATGCTCCCGGAATTAATTTTTGAAGTTTCCGGATTGATTTTGCCTCGAGATTCGTGCTCAATCAAGATTATTTTGTGATGACGTATCAAGTATGATGATGAATAAGGAAGTGGTTGTTGCATTTTGAAGCTTATGATGACAAAGGGGGCAAAAATGAAGGTGAAGATATAGGAGGGCATGGTGAGGATGCATTAACGGAGATCATGATGAAGGTAGTGATGCATGCAACGATGGGGGCTAGTGAAATAAAGGTGCTTATAGTGCAGCAACAATGGACGATATCATAATATGGGCAATAATGAAGAAATCATGATATGGGTGGTGATAAAGGAGGTTGTGGTTTGGATGAGAATGAGAGAGCTTATAATGATGATGGAAATGGAGTCATCCAATAAATGGATGATTTATCCAACAAAGGTAATATTTTGGTTTCCAAAAGTTATCCACCCACTATAATCCGTTATACTAATCTTGAATGCTCAATTGTGGAAATAACATGCTTCATCATTGAGCCAAGACATTGGATGAAGGAGGCTAACAACCACCTTAAGAGATGGACTATCATGGAGTGGCACCCTAGTCATGCTTCTAAGGCAATCTACATAGAGGATTTTCTCTCCCTTGTGGTTAAGAGGGTTAACTTGGGGTAACAAGCATAAGGATGTGGTATATAATGTTAGTTAGCCCCTCAAGGAGCAACTTTGATTGGATCAAGTTAAACAACTAGATGCTACCATGGTAGCCATCGAGGAGTTGAGCTAACTTGTTGATGAAAATCATCAAAAAGATACTCGTGTATTAAGGGCTAAGGAGGATAGCCATGATTTGTTCCTTGGGAACACACAAATGACTCTTTTGATGTGATTTAGACACTATCATATTATAGTAAATTCATATAAAATTTATGTGTTATATATATACATACATAAAAATTAAGTGATAAGTATGCAAAACCTTTTATCTCAAATGTCTAACAAAGTTTACCTATTAAGCATTTTACATATTAAATATCCATGTTTGCTAGCCACCTCTAGAATAGTAGGTTGATCATTTTGATGCTATTATAAGGTCTAAAATTTAAGACTATATATAAGTAAATGCAAAGAAATAATATATTAAGTTCCTATTAGGTACTTTGCTTTATGTATGTATTTCAGGAGTATATACTTATACACTTACTACATATTCCATTACACAAGGAATTTATAACTATATAAATAATACACAATTATATAGTATTTGTGTATAACATTAGTTCTGATTGATGCCCTTTTTTATAATTGGAGAAGGTGTTGATATAATGTAATTGAAACTAATAATAGAAAATTGATTTTGTAGTGGAAGTCGTAAAAGTCTTGCGACATTGGAGTTTTCTTCAAGAGATTATTTGCCATGATTATTCTTCTGAATATAAGATATTAAAGACTAAGAGATCCATTATAAAACTTAGTATTGACATTAAGACTCAAAATTAGTATAATGTGCATCAGTTTATGATAATGACATGAATTAACTTTGTAGGCAATGACATGTGTCAACACTAATAATAATAATAGCATGCAATAAAGTCAATAAAAGTTGGTGTTATCAACATATGATGTTGTTGCCTAGGGAGGGTTATGAAGTCAATGACCATCAGTGTAGTCAAGCAATGATGGTTGGGAGATCATAGTGGGGTGATGGTGGCAGATGATTGTAGTTAGACAACCGTGGTGAAATGAATGTAGTGGATGATGGTTAGGGGTGTAAGTGAGCCGAGCCAGATCATAAGCCTACTCAAGCTTGACTTGTTAATGAGCTCATGAGTCAAGCTTATCGAGTCGTGAGTTTGAGCTTGAGCATATACTCGAGCGCGTAAGGTAATCAAGCTCGAGCTTAGCCTGACTCGTCTCGTAAGCTCATTGAGGAGTTCAATCAAATTAACATATATTTAAAATTAATTTAAATTAAAATTATATAATATATTTTAATATTTTTAAACTAATTCTATATTAAAATAAAAAGTTCTTAAAAAATATGAGCTTTTAATTTAAACCCAAGAAATCGAGCTCAACTATCGAGTCGAGCTCAACAATTGAGTTAAGCTCGAGCTTTTCAAAAGAGTTTGAGCATCTAAATATTTTAACGAGTCAAGATTGAGCTTAATAAATGAGCTCAAAGTCGAGCTCGAGCCAATAAGAACTAAATGAACTTAGTTTGATTAGGTAAATACTCAACTTGACTTGGCTCGGCTTGATTCGTTTACACCCCTGGTGATGATGGTCGAATGATCATAGGTGGGCGATGATGGCTAGAGGATGGTAGTCAAGTAACAATGATCGAGAGACCATAGTTAAGTGATCAAGGCCGAAAGACCATAGTTGAGCAATGATGATTGAGAGTCCAAGCTGTGGTTTGACATAGGTAATTTGATGGTGATCTGATACAAATGGTCAGGAGATAATTCTTTGTTGGTGACTCAACGATGGTCCAATGACACAACCATTTGAGGCTTTATGATTCTTTAAACATCTAAGCTCACCCCTACTCTCATGTCCCCAACCCTCTTCATGTAGAGAAATTAATCTATTTAAATTTTAAAAAATGACACTCTTCATAAATATATTTGAAATCCAAAATACTCCATCGTCATTGGACGACTCTTATTATTTCTTTGATGATAGACCCGTTCTTTCAACATTTGTACACCTTAATGATGTTGAATTAAGCCATCTTAGGCTTGTATGCTTTATCTCATCAAGATGCTTGATTTGACTATAAAAATATAACATTTAGAGATCAATTGTTAATCCGATTTCCTAAAGTTTGTATTTATGCTTCAAGTGTTTAATCTGAGCTTATTTCAACTCAAATTAGATTATTGTTTGGCGTTAATTGATTTGTCTCATCAAGATATTTAATTCAATTATAAATTTACAAAAAAATAGAGTTCAGATGATCCTAAATATAATTATAAAGGTTTTAAACTCAACTATTACATCAAGATTCGCGTTTAATCGCATTAACTTATACAGATTATAACATGGCGGGTGTAAAATCAATTAAATTTTCCTCAAATATAAACTATTTAAAAATAAAATCAAAATAAATTATAGATTTATAAATGATATAATTTGTATTTAAGTAGATAAAAACAAAATTTTAATAAAAAATATATTTTTGTAACATTTTTAGGGGAATATTTTCAGCACTTAACTTTTCTCATCCAAAAAAATAATCTACAAGACACGGAGTGGCTCCCAAGTCATTGCGCTATTTTCTCCCGCCGACGCTCCAAAATACCCTTCCCGTAATTCCTTCAAACTCCATGCCTTTTTCCAAATCTCCTATCAGCATAAAATCCTCTTTCCGCCTATCTCTCCACTCCTGGCTGAACGGCAGAGAAAGAGACGCGGAGGAAGACTCTACCTTTGTTTTCTCTAGATAGATCTCTCCACAGTTTCCAGAAAGAGAGAGAGAGGTGGCGGCAGCAATGGCGGCGAAGAGGATCTCTGCTGCGCTTCTCCTACTCATAACTTTTATGGCGTCCCTGCTTGCCTCGCCGGCGGTCGCCAGCAAGGAGATGCCGCTGGTTGGATGGATCCCGGGACGATCTGCCTGCAGTGGCACGATTGGTGAGTGCCTGGAAGCCAATGAGTTCGATCTTGGCTCCGAATCTAGCCGTCGGATCCTGGCGACCTCGAGCTACATCAGCTACAGCTCTCTCAGACGTGGCTCCGTCCCCTGCTCCCGCCGCGGCGCTTCCTACTACAATTGCCGCCCCGGCGCCCAGGCGAATCCCTACTCCCGAGGCTGCTCCAGAATCACCCAATGCCGAGGCTAGGGTTTCCTTCTTCTTCTCGCCTCTTTTCTTTCTCTGATGCTTTTTTTGTTTGAAGGAGGCTGACTGAGATGTGAATGATGAGTGATGCTATGGTTGTTGATTGGTTTGTTCTCGATGGGGGCTATATGATATTTCCTATTTGTTGTTAAGCTGTTCTTTTCATCGTTGCTGTTGCTGTTGCTGTTGTAAATCTTAGTTATAAGCTCTATTTATTATATTAAATTATGATTGACATTTCATGTAATTTGAGTGATTAATCTAATTTCTTTCTCTTTATTTATATGCAGTGTTTTGTTGATTTGAATTGGGGATATTGCCATTGTGGGCGACCTTTAACTCTTTGCTTCGTCTGTATGGCCATAGATTACAGGAAAAGGCTTTCATTGTGCTCTGATTGTTCTGATATTGGGATTGAATGCTATGTTCTTATAGTTTTATCATTTTATTTTTTTTAAATGAAGAACAGTAAGTTATAAAATATATATCTCAAATTTATAATATTAGAGAAAAATCATCTCCTTTTTAATATATCAAAGAGTCCTTAGTTCTTTCTTCCACATTTCTCTATCTGTTTGAAGAGAGGACTATCTCTATGCATCTAGTTGATTTTGGGTCTTTTGATAAGACAGAAAGTTTCGATCTTTTATTTGCTGAATCTTATTTTGATAGATAGATAGATAGAGAGAGAGATTTCCTATCTTTCCTTTCTCGAGTCAGCAAATTCCTTTCTTGAGATTTCTTTCTTCTGTTTTAAAACATTCTCCATTTGCCTCCACTTTGCCTTCCTTGCTTAGGACTTTGCATCTTCTAGTTTTTGATAAATCAAGGCTTCTTATTTAAGGCTTTGTTTGGGACTGCTTTCTTATTGCTTCTTAAAATACTACTTTTTAATGTAAAAATTAAAAAAAAAATTACAAAAAACCTGCTTTAAGAAGCAATAAGAAAGCCATCCCAAACGAATCCCAAGTCTCTTATAATTTGGATTATGTGTTTTCTATTAAGTTGGCCGCCTTGTCATTGTTTTCCATCTCTTTTCAATCTTTTAATTATCCAATAGTTCTTTTTTTCTTTCCATTTTTCTTACTTTGAATTTGGATTTACATTGAACATTTGTTTTTTTATGACATTTAATTAGGCCAATTAGTCATCACATATGCAAGACTCGAATTCAAAATCTCTTAATTCTTAGTTGATAGTCAAAGCTCTCAACCAACATAGTTGAATCTTTGAACGCATGTTAGGGCTTGTATATTATGTCTACACTCCCAAATTAGAATCCCAATAAATTTATAGACTATTTATATGATGATTCACAAGAAAATTTCTTTTATGTAGATTGATTTGGGAAGTATAGCCTATTCTTTACCTTTCTTCATTTTAAACATAATCGAAGGAGGCTGTGGTGGTAGTTCTTCCCCTTGTGGTTTTTGATTGGCAAAGCCATCAATGGTGGATATGATGTATCCTTTGCGAAGGAGGTTTGGTGAGGGAATAAATGCTATGTTTCGCATTAAGACAATTGACTTTTGATTTTTTATCGCTGTAGTTCTGAGCTGAGGGAAAGGAGCAATTAAAGAAACGTAGCAGAAGTTATGGAGGGATTGGCTGTGGAAGATGAGAAGAAAGGAATATAATTCTTTCTTTTTGGGAAAACTTGGAAGGAATGTTAGGAGAGCTGAAATTTGTAAACGTTATAAACTTTATGTTTTACTAAATAGTATAGAGGACATGGTTTGAGTACTTTCTCTCCCTGGAACATCTTTTGCCCCTTGATCTTTTGGAGAAATTATTCTGTGCGGACACCAAACAGGTCGGATGCGAATCAGAATGTGTCATGTCATCCGGTACACAGTAGTACATGTACAGACGTAGTACACAGCAAACGGGTGATGTGGCACGTTCTGATTCTCCTTCGAACGGCCTCTCGTTTGCACATAATAAATTCACGATCTTTTGGGCCTTTTTATTTTAAACAAGTTAATTAAGAGTTAGCTTAAATCCTGAGAATTTTATGACTTTAAGGAGACATCTTTCATTTTTATGTTTGACTAAGAGTCTATTTGGGATAGTTTTTTCATTGTTTTATTTTTTAAATAACAACTATAATATTTTTGGTTATTAATTTTTTTAGAAATCTTTTATGTGAAAAATTGAATTTTTTTTTTAAATTAAAGTTATTAAATTGTTTTTCCCAAGTGTGCAACATTCCCAAGAAAAAAATATTACGTGCGTTGTCCGGATGTGTCCGGAGCACAATATAGACGCGCCATGTCACTCAATGCATAGTGCAGTGGATGATGCGGTGCATCCAAATTGGCCTCCGGACATATTCGGGCACCATACATAATAATCTCTCCCATCCTAAACAAATTCTTAAATTCATAAATACGTGTAGTTGATTCCTATGGAAAAATGTATTATTTTATTTTTTTCTTGACCTAAAAATTATAACGCACGTATAATTTTAATTTTTTATGATAATTTTACATCGACGAGCTAGGGTTTTTTCCTCCTTCTCCTAGCGCCGCCCTCTGGCTCTGTTTTTCTCCTCTGTTTTCCCTGCCTCCGGCTACGCCGGAGGCCTCCACTCCTTCGAATCTCCATGGCGAATCTCCCTGATGCTTCTCAGTTCCCTCCTCTTGGCTCTTCGTCAAGTGGGAAGGTTTGTGCTCTCCCCAAAAACTGGAATCATATGTTTGCCCCTGATGCTTTGGCTCCTAAAGCTTTCCAATTTTCTCACCACCCCTCGGAGCCAGATATCATCCCCTTCTCAGGCGACAAGTTGAGTTTAGGGGGGGAAGACTGGAAGCTCTGTCTGGATACTCGATAGGTCGACGTCCTTTTTACGAAGCCTTACTGGGAGCCATCAACAAAACATGGAATCTAAAAGGCTCGCTGCAGCTCTTATCCCTAAATGAGGGATTTTTTCTGCTCAGATTTTCCTGCCAAGAAGACTTTGATATGGCGTGGTCGCGTGGAGTATGGTTTCTTCTTGGCAGGCCCTTTGTCCTCCAAAAGTGGCATCCGAAGTTCAAGCCAATTAAGGAAGAATTTTCTTCCGTTCCGATATGGGTGAAAATACACGATTTACCGCTTGCATGTTGGAACTCCGAGGGAATTTCTCGTATTGCCAGTAAGATAGGTATTCCGGTGGCAGCGGACAAGCTGACGGAGCAGAAAACCAGACTTACATTTGCTCGCGTATGTGTTCTTGTAGACAATCAAGCCAATTACCCTGATGAAATAAAGGTTTCCTTAGACGGTGATATTGTTGCTCTGAAGGTGCAATACGAGTGGCATCCTATCCCCTGCGAGCACTGTAAGTCTTTAATGCATGCTTCCTTCATATGTCCGAAAATTCCGAAAATGCCTTCTGAAGCTCAGGACAGAGCTAACACTGGGAGGAGAGGTAGGAGTTTTAGTCGGAAGCCGCATAGCCAGCACTCTTCTAGGAATCCGAATTCATCCAGACCTCCAGTCATTAACCCCCAACCAGAACCACAACTCAATTGCAATAACAGTAAGCCCACCCCTCAGAAGCCTAACACAGAACATATTAATACCACAGCCCTGTCTTCTTCAAAACCTGCCGTCATAATGAATGCTATTGGGCAAGCTATGCACTTTCAACCTCATTCTCCTACCTCCCAAAAGGTTCCTCCTAAGTCTGCTGTCGATGGTCTCCCGGAATCGGACCCTCCGTTATCTGAGGATGCTGTGGTATCGGGTATCCCCAATCTCAACTCCCCTCATGAAACTATCTCCTCCTCATCAGTCTCTAAAATCATCCCTTCTAAAGACATCATATCTCCTAATAAGTTTGATATCCCGAACTCTGAAGAAGTGATATCCTCTCATCTGGAGGAGAGAAATGAAGTTAATCTGGGCTCCACTGCTGGTGGAAATGCCAAAAATGTGGACAAAGGGAAGCAAACTCAAGATAGTTTGATGTTGAAAAAACTTGCTAGGGGCAAGCAGAGCAAGAAGCCCCAGTCCCGTCCAAATTCCTAATGTTTTTCCCCACTATGGCAGCGTGGAATATCAGGGGCTTTAATCACCCTGATAAAGTCTTGAGCTGCAAGCGCCTCATCAAATCCTTCAGTCTTCAACTGGTCTGCATTCTGGAAAACAGAATTAGTTCTAATTCTCTTCTAGATCCCTTTTTTGTTTCCTCTCATTCTTTGTTTACGAATGAAGAGAGCTGTAACAATTTTACTTTATCCTCCTCGGGTAGGATTTGGGTAAAATGGGATGCTAACAAAATTTGCTTCAAGCCTAGCACTATTACGAATCAGCTAATCTCTGGTACTGTTTGGGTTAGCAATCAACCTTTGATGCACCTATCTGCTATTTATGCTTCTAATCAATCCTTCGAGCGTAAGGAACTGTGGGATTCTTTAACCCAAATCTCCTCCACCATTGACCTTCCCTGGGCATTAATTGGGGATTTCAACTGCTGCCGGTATGCTTTTGAAGAGTCTGGAGGTAATGCCACCAATCAGTCTGCTTTGTTAGATTTTAATAGCATGATTTTTAACAACCGGTTGATGGATTTAAGCTCTGTTGGTCTCAAGTACACATGGTTTAACCAGCGTTCTTCCAACCCTATACATATAAAGCTGGACCGTGTCCTAGTAAATGAAAGCTGGCTTAACTCCTTCACGAATTCCTATTATGCTATCCAAAACCCGTCTTGCTCGGATCATTGTCCCATTATTCTTAATTCTGGTATGACAATACAAAGGCATCATAGATTCCTTTTTAAAAACTTCTGGACCAAATTGGATCAATACTGGTATTATATATTGGAAGCTTTCTCTAAAAATTGTGAGGGAAATCCCATTTCCCAATTTATGAAGTCTTTGAAATTCCTTAAGAAGGAAATTAAATGCCAGGCCTGGTCCTCTTCCACCTGTGTTTCTAGGCACTTGGAAAGGTTGAATGAGCTGCAGTTAGAGCTTATGGGTAAATTGCAGGAGGAACCTAATAATGTTAGTATATGTCAATCTTTAAAAGCTTGTTCTATTGAGCTCTCTAGATTTAATTCTATGCTATCCTCTTGGACCATTCAAAGGGCTAAAGTTAATTGGATTAGGTATGGGGAGGATGATTTGAAGTTTCTTTACGCCAAAATCAAGAAAAGAAGAAATGCTGCCAATTCTGTGGTAAATTTTTTAGCTAATGAGTCTGCTGACTCCAATTCTGATGTGGCCAGCTTGATTATTCATTATTTCCAAGGGTTATATAACCCTCCTGCTATTACTAACCTGAATCTTTCGGGTTTTCCTGTTGGCTCAAAGTTATCTGTGTATGATGCTTCCTGTCTTACTACTTTGGTGTTAGATGAAGAAGTTAAGCATGCTGTTTTCTCGGGTAAATCCAATTCGGCTCCTGGTCCAGACGGGTATAATTTCTTCTTTTACAAATCAGCTTGGCACATTATTGCCCCTGTGGTATGTAGGGCTGTCAAATCCTTCTTCTATAAATGTTACATGCCTAATGGGGTTAAAGCCACTGCTTTGGCTATTGTCCCTAAATTTAAAAATGCCACTGATATCTCTGATTACAGGCCTATTGCGCTATGTAATGTCTTTTATAAAATTATTACCAAGGTTCTAGCTGAAAGAATGAAGCCGTTGATGTGTTTGATTGTCAAGGACAATCAAGCAGGTTTTGTGAAATCTAGAGTTTCAACTGATAATATTTTACTAGCTAGCGACTTACTATCTTATGCTGGTAAGAAGAGGGGCTGCAACTTCTTTTGTGCCAAACTGGACATCAAAAAGGCTTTTGATTCTGTTTGCCGGGAATTCTTGCTGGAAAGGATGTTACAGAAAGGCTTTCCTAGTCTTTTTGTAAACTGGATCAAAGCTTGTATTATGAATGTCAATTTTTCTATATTGATAAATGGGTCATTAGAGGGATATTTTTCATCTTCTGCTGGTCTTAGACAGGGCTGCCCTCTCAGTCCTTACCTTTTTTGTATTGTCATGGACACCTTATCTAATCTTCTAGAGCAAAGGGGTTTTAAAGGTATTTCTCATGAAAATTTTTCTCTATCTCATTTGCTATATGCTGATGATGTGCTTATATTTGGTGAAGCCACTATAGAGAATTGCTCCAACTTGGCCTCTATTCTTAGAGATTTTGCTTCCTCCACGGGGTTGAACATTAACTATGATAAGTGCTCCATTATGTTCCCTCGAAACTTAAGGAATGCCAATGACATCTGTCAATCTCTCTCTATTCACAACATTGTTAATAATATTACTTATCTTGGCATCCCATTATCTTTTTATAGATTGAAAATTGCTGACTTTTTGCCACTCATGGATTCTGTTAGTAAAAAAATGAATGGTTGGAAAGCTAACCTCCTCTCATTTGCGGGTAGATTACAGTACATCAAATTCACCATTCAGAATACTATTGCTTATTGGATCAGAGGTGCTATTATGCCTAAAACTGTTTATAAATTTGTAAAGAGATCCAGTTCTAAATTCTTATTTTTTGGTGACTCTGTGGCGGTAAAAAAGTTGCAAATGGTTGCTTGGGATAAGATCTGTTTGCCCAAAGATAAAGGTGGCTTGGGCATCCCCTCTGTCAATGCTCTCCAATTTGCTTATAAATGCTCAGTTATATACAGGATGTATAATGTTAACTCCCCTCTTTCCAATTGGCTGCTCAGTTTATATAAATCTCCATGGATGCCTCCTCCTGCTTCTGCTTCCAAACTTTGGAAATCTATATGCAAAACTGCTTTGGATGTCAAACACTATTTTAATTTCAGAATTACTCAATTTGCTCCCATTTCTCTCAAATGGGATCATTGGTGTCAAAATCACACTTTAACGGAATTATTGGGAGGAAGCTACCAGGGTCCTTGCCCTGATATCACCATTCAAACTTTAATATCCGGAAATCAATGGGTCTTCCCAGATAACTTTCCTCAGCCATTAAGACACTTAATTGGGGGTATTAGCATTCATGACACAGATGTTAACTGTTTACTATGGAAGAATTGCAATACTTATAAGTTTAATAGGTTTGTTGAAGAATTTTATTCTGACTTCCAAACCTGTTACTGGCACAAATTCATTTGGTCTAAAAACAATATTCTTAAGCACTCTGTTTTTGCTTGGATGGCTTTAGCCCGTGGTCTGAAAACTGCAGATGAACTTTTCATCAGGAACATCATTGTGCCAACAAGTTGCAGTTTGTGCCATGCATATAACGAATCTGTCACCCATCTATTTTTTGAGTGTGACTTTACTTTTTCTGTGCTTACTGCTATTATACCTGGTTTAAAAACATTTCTATATAGACCCAATATTATGCAGGTTTTTGAGTGGATTAAAGGCAAATATAGAGGTAATAAGAGGGTCAAACATTTCTTTTACATGACTGTTTGCTGTGTTATTTATCATGTATGGAAAGAGAGGAATGGGAGAAGATTTGGAGATACTTCTAGTTGCAGTATTACCCTTTCTTATTCTGTCAGGCGTAACATTTCTGATAAAATTGCTGGTTGGAAAAACTCTATATACTTCCTGGAATTGTTGTAATGGCACTAGTTGGGAGAAGTTGGTATGCAGGAACTGAGTTTCTTTCTGGTCCCTGTGATGGAATTCTTACGGTTGCTGCTGATTCGAATTATGTTATGGCAGTAAGCCGAACCTGGACAATGATGCCACTCCTGTATCTGCCTCCCTTGGACGACCTTTGGGCAACCAGGGATATCCATTCTTTCTTCGAGCGCCTTAAAGCATTGACTGAGTCCAGGTTCCCGATGGCTTGGGAGTCTTTTGCTCTGGATGGACCTCATAGATACTCTGCTACAGACAATTTTTGTCTGTTTGAAGCCAATTTTTGTCTGTTTGAATGTTTATTTGCTTGGTGCATAGATTTTTGTATTAGGATTTTGTTTTTCTCTTTCTGCAGCTCAAGCTGATAGAGATTAATAGTTTTTTACTTTTTCTGCAGCATTTTTGTAAGCTGTTATGGTTTGGTTGTTTTGCTACTGGTAAGTTGTGGTAGCATTCAACTTTTATATTGTATTCCTTTTGGTATAATGAATTGGGCTTCGGCCCTAAATTTCCCCAAAAAAAAAACTTTGTAAGCAATGCGTTATTCATTTATTATTGATGGACCATTATTTTTTTATAATTGAAAATACTAGTTTGTTTGATTTGATTCCACTGTATGGCTTGCACTGTTTGCCTAACATAAATAAAATGTTATGCAGGCCATCATTTTGCGCATACTGAACTCTACTTGCAGATAATATAGTATAAGTTTTTTTTGAAAATATGTTAGTTTTTTGGGGTGTTTAAAGTAATCTTCATCTATATAATTTATTGTTATGAGAACTGCAGAAACGATCAAAATACTTTATTTCTTCTAGGATTTATTTGCTTTGATTGAATTGAGGAAACCACAATACAATTTCTCTCTCACTCTCTCTCAATATAAAATTGAGTTTATTTATGAATGTTAACAAATAGAAAATTTTTTCATTAAAAAGTCTCAATTCAACTTTTATGAAAATAAGAAAATTTTTATAGGATCATTGCAAAAATTCTCACTTAGCGGTGTAGGTGAGCTGAATCGGCTCGAGCTCAGCTCGAACTTGACTTATTAAAAAGCTCATGATCAGTCGAGTTTATCGAGTCACTATTATATGTGGAATCTGATTGTGTTGATCAATTTGATTATTCTTGTCTTAGTCCTCAAAAGTTATTGTGTTTGTTGGGGGATGCGGGGGGTTTACCTCTGTTTTGCATATGAATTTATTTTATAGTACAATGCTCTGGCAGTGTGTTCCCTAGTGTCCTAGGGCTGAACAATAGAGAGCATAGCACCGCAACGGTGCAAGACAAAGGCTTGAGCACCGCTGTCCCAATCTGGCGCCGCAGTGCTGCGAGACAAGCCGAACGGTTTTAATTTCTTTCTCGTTTTTTTGAAGGGTTGCATCCCTTGGGGTTATTTTACTTTACTTTCTCTTTTGTATTTTGAGTAAGTATATATTGAGAACAATGTATGTGAGAAGAGAAGCAAGTAGAGAGTGAGAGAGAATAGAGATTTGTACTTATTTCTTTCAATTTTCATAGTGATTTTTTTGTGTGGTGTAGCACCGTGATTTTTTTCCCTATTTTGGGTTTTTCCATGTTAAATCATGGTGTCATTTACTTTTCCGCTATTTTTTACTTTCTTGCTTGTTTCATCATTATGGTGTTTACTCCTCATCTCCCCAACAGTCACAAGTTTGAGTCTATACTCAAGCTCATATATTAAACAAGCTCGAACTTGAGCTCAATCTGGCTCGGCACATAAGCTCATCGAAACACTTGATTAACTTAAAATAAATTTAAAAATTAATTTAAATCAGTATTCTATAATATATTTTAAATTTTTTAATTAATACCATATTAAAATAAAAAAAAAATTCTAAAAAAACTGAAAATTTTAATTTAAAATTAAGAAATTTTAACATTCAAGTCAAGCTCAAGCCTATAGATTTGTAAAGAGTCGAACTCCAGCTTAGTAAATGAGCTCGGTTCGAGCTCGAGTTAAGTAAAAAACTAAACAAGCTCTAATTCGATTAGACAGATATTTGATTTGACTCACTCTTTCACACTTCTATTCCCACTCCTTTTCTTATAAAATAAAATTTCAATCTCTTGCAATCCTAATAAAAATGTAAAAAAAAATAAAGTTTTGTTAGAATATTTTTAATAGAAAGTAAAAGCTCTTCCCATTTCATAAAATTTTTGTTCACGCTTATAAAATCTTATCAGTCCGAAATCCATGATAATTTGATTGTGTGTTAGATTTTCAAACAAAGCTAAGACGTTAAACTTTATATTTCTCTACCTCTGTGAATATTCCAGAACGCAGCAATCCTAATATATACTTCACAAACATTTATATTCATTCATTTTATAATTATCTGATGAATTCCAATTGACAAGATGATTTAGTTTCATTACATTGTATCCGTGGCATTATGCACTTCAGCTGATTGTAAAGCTACTTTAAATTAAAGAAAATAACTTTTTTAAAAGTTGTTGTATATATCAGCATCCTAAAATATGAAAAACAAAGCT
>NW_021318566.1:0-1423 GCF_001605985.2 Dendrobium catenatum | reverse complement strand
CGTTCGGTGTCCGCACAAAATAATTTTTCCTTATTATGACATATAAGCTTGTAGCAAGGAAATTTTCTTAAGGTGCAATCAATAGTATTTTTTATGGTATCATTGATAATTAATGATCATTATTTTATAATTATATTATTATCTATGTGTCACATTATATGTAATAATTGCATCACTTCAAAATATTATCATATTATTTTTTTATTGAGTCATTATTGCAAACCAAAAATATAATCTAATGATTATTTTCATTATTATTTTTTGCTTGCATGAATGTGAAGATTAAGAAGCCACTTTGAATACAACTTTCATATAGATTCCTAAGAGATATGTATTACAACTAAACATATTTTCTAGAACTTTCTTCAAATTAGTTAACTAATCTACTAATCCCTCTTAATCCATTTTCATGATAACTCCAATGAGCTCTAAAATGTACCATGCATAGTCTTTCTCTTGAAAATGATTTCAAGAATTTACAATTGACATTCTCTCCTTCAATCTTATTTTAATGTTAGAAGTATTAATTTGCATAACTCTTAGAGTGCAATATGCAAAAAAGAACAGGATGATAATTAATAAATTGATTGATCATCAGTAGGGTGGAAAGCAATTATATTAAGTTCCAACAAATGAACATATGGCTTCTAAGTCATAGTGAAGAGTATTAATGATTGATCTGCTCTTGATTTATTCATTGATCCAAGTTGAATATATTTGACTCAAGTAAGTCAGTTTATTGTATAAGTCAAAATATTTGATCAAAATCCGACTCGGATCCAACCCATCTAATCCAAACCCAATCCATCTGATCCCTTTCTTATATATATATATATATTATCCTTTTTTTTTTGATAAATAAGACTAAATTAACCTGAATATGACTTATTTACATAATTAATCAAGCCCAAACTCGTCGAATGCAAACCTGAATAGTAATTGATCGATTTCTAGTTATTTTAGGGTTATTCGGGTAACTTAAACACAATTCAAATAATAATCAAGAATATATTTTAGACCCAACCTAACATAAATAATAGTCAAGTTAGTCCAAATCTAAATTTTTTGAGTTTGAGTCTAATTAGATTATCATCTCATGTTTGGCCGTCCAAATCTTTATTCTCTAGAGTAAAATGTGAAATGCTGCATCTCTATTAGAGTTTGAATTATCAATCCCCATGTCTTGATGTGGCTAACACCTTGTTTCTCTCATTTTAGATTTGAATGTAACAATAAATAATGTGATTGGCCTCTTCAAAATAGGAATGTTTTTGAATTTGTTTAACCAATCTTATCTTATCTTATCTCTAGAACATTCTTCATGACTACTAGAAGTTTCTAGAAGGTTTCATATATCTTCTAGACAAAAAGATTCTTCTGGTATTCTAAAAAACTCCAAAAGCTTATTCTACACTGTCCTACT
>NW_021318565.1:660087-667997 GCF_001605985.2 Dendrobium catenatum | reverse complement strand
CAATTACTTTCTAATGGTTTCTTGACTAAAAGTCACATGTTGGGTGTTAAGGTGTCTCCTTCATCACCAAGAATTTCTCATCTCTTATTTGCAGATGATATTCTCTTGTTCTCAGAAGGGAAGTTGGAACATTTGAGAGAAATCAAATTGCTAATTTCAGATTACTGCAGCTGGACGGGCCAAGCATTCAATAAAAATAAATCTTCCATACTATTTGGAAAAGCTGTTTCAATCAACAGAAGAAGAAGGATTTCTAAACTCCTTGGATTTAATGAAGCTATCCAAATTCTCCTTAAAAAGAAAAACTGCTTCGGATTATCTCAATCTTCTCGGGAGAGCTGCATCCAAACTTGATAATTGGGGAAATAAATTTATTTCCTTAGCTGGGAGGATTTTACTGGTAAAATATGTCCTTACTTCCATTCCTCTATTTTATGTTACTGCTTCTCTCATCCCATTAAGCATCCTGAAAAAATTTGAGAAGATTTGTAGAGATTTTTTGTGGAATAAGAAAGATGGATCACATAGTATGCATTTTATATCGTGGGATGATATGTGCAATTCCATACAAAATGGAGGTAGAGGAATTCATTTAGTGATTAGTATAGTGGGGCCATTAAGAGCTAAATTTGCATGGGATTTTATTAAAAATCCGAATTCTATGTTGAACAAAACTTTATCTACTAAATATGGATTGGATATCTCGTTTACTAAATATAGACCAAATACATCTCCTTCATGGAAAATTGTATGCAGCTGAGCAAAGGCTTTAAAACAATGTATAAGATGGAAAATTCATTCAGGAGCTGAGATTAATCCCCTAACTGATATTTGGCTATTGGATAAAAGGTTGATTGATTGGCCAACTTATATATCGGTTCCTGAAACTAAAATAGATTTTCCTTTGCTACAGAATTTTATATCCAATGGCGAATGGAAGAAAGATGTGCTAGAGAATTATTTTGGTAAATCTTTAGTTGAGATCATTTTAGATACTAAAATCTATTCTGATATTTTGAAGGATGAAATGGAATTAATCCAACAATTTTCTTGATCTTCTTTAGCTGCTTTGGTTTTTTAAAATTTAACAGAGTAGAATTTTCCTGTTTTTGTCTGGAATTGGTTGAAGAAGCTTAAGCTTAATCCTAGAGTGGATTGTTTCTGGTGGAGACTTTTAAAAGAAGCTATCCCTACTATAGATTTTCTAATGAACAAAAGATTAATCAATGACAACCAATGTCCAAAAGGATGCAGTATGATTAAAATTTCGGATCATGTTTCTACTAGATGTTGTAAAATATGGAAACTTTGGCTGTTCTCAAACAATGGGGTATTTCAATCCAAGGATTCAATTCTTTATTGGATTGTGTTCGTCTCTTGAAAATGAACTCTATAAATAATCATTTTCTTTCTCATCTCTACTGCTCACTGATTTATTTCATATAGAAGAGCATAAATCAGCTTATCATGAGAGTAGAGAATTTGGGTTGAATTATATTATCTCTAATTCAATTTGTGTTGCATCTATTTCTTCAAAAATTGCAATCTATTCAGATCTCTGGAATGCTAACCAGCTACCTAAGCTGAATTGTTTTTGGCATCCCCCTCCCCCCGGATGGATCAAAATTAATATAGATGCAGCCTTGAATCAATCTTATGGAGCTGGTCTCGGTGGAGTTATTAGAGATGATAAAGGTAGAATGCTTCTTGCTTTCGGTG
Source organism: Dendrobium catenatum (assembly GCF_001605985.2). Taxonomy (NCBI): domain Eukaryota; kingdom Viridiplantae; phylum Streptophyta; class Magnoliopsida; order Asparagales; family Orchidaceae; genus Dendrobium; species Dendrobium catenatum. The sequence continues at coordinate 666,278 of NW_021318565.1, read as the reverse complement.
ATAAATGCTTTCATTGGGACATCTGCTTATTAGAGTTATTGGCTTTTCGACAAATTAAGTTTATGATCAAAGATTGGATGCTTGATTACAAAGGCATTGTCATTGAAGGGGATAATTGGAACATTATAAACCATCTCTGTAAATCTGTTATAGGCATGGGTTTCTCGAGCTCTGAGGTAAATCTGGAAGACTTATTTTTTCTTAAGAATTTTGATAGTCTTTTGTTCTTATTTGATTATAGAGGTTGTAATAAATTAGCACATTTCTGTGCTAATTATGCCTTGAAGGCTGATTTTTTGTGGGAGAACATTAATAATCCTCCTCCTTATTTCTTTTCTATTGTTAAGGAGGAATGTGATAGGATTACTATCACAGAATAAGTTGTAATTCTCTTTCTTTTTAATGCCAATGCATTTTCCAAAAAAAAAAAAAAAAAACCAACCCTAATTTACCCAATAAATAGGGCCCGGTAACTTCTAAAACTTTTAATAAATCCATTTTAAATTACAAAAATACCCATAATACCTCAAATTGTTTTAAATTTAGTCCTTAAACTTGGATAAATAAGGATCATTATTTTGACCTTAATTGGGCCCTTAACTTAACCTTAATTGAAAATGACCATTTTACCCCTATTAGAAAATTAAAAATTATTAAAAATTATTAAAAATTTCAAATTTTCCGCAAACACTTGGGAAATCCTTCTTAGGTTATTTCTGACTTTTGGGGGTGATTCCAATCAGTTTCAAGCTTCTTTGGAGCAAAATCCTAAAATCACATATAATTAGGCAGTTTTAATAATTCATTAATTGCCCAAAACTTTATAAATTCATATCTTTGCATAGGAAACTCCAAATCTAGCAAACTCAAAGCCTACCTACTCACCTTAAGCCATAGTATTTAAATAAAATGTTAGGGACCCCAAACATAGCCTATTTCTTATAATGACCTTTTTGATCCCCTCAACATAGTATATAGGAGGACCCGAAACTTTCTAAAATTGGATAATACAATTTGAATTTCAAATATCATGACCCTAAGTAATATAAAGTGATAAAATAACTAAACTAGCTAAAATGGACCCTAATTTATTAATATTTAAACCTTAAATAAAGTTTTCTTTTCTGATCTTCAACAAATTCTAACCTTAGGCAATTTAAACTAATCATCCTACATAGGACCTATCTAAAACCACACAAAACCTTACACACATAGAATTGCTTGCTAGCACACCACTTCTAGACCTAGCCTAAGCCATTGTTTCCTTATTTGCTGTGTGTCGGGTGTTTTTAGATTTCATTGCATGTTGTGAAAAATTAAAATTGTTGTATTTGCTTACTTTTACTGCATTCTGTGGATTGATGTAATGTACGTTAGATATACCCCTAGGATAGGGATGATACATTACTTTTCTTGCAGGTGACCATGCTCATGTAATACTAAATAAAAAGGGGGCAAATGTCATGATTTCTAAAAATGTTTTGTGTAGGTGCTTCAGAATTGCTCAGCCCCCCCTAAATAAATGAGGGCTAAAAATCATTAAATAATAACTGCTACAGGTGGACTGCTTAGCTCTCATAAATAAGAGCATGGCTAGGTGTGGCTATAATGAGTTGTTTTTATTTTTATATAAACTGCTTGGAAATTATTATAAACTGCTTGAGATTTTTATTAGGATAACCAAGCAGGAGAGTCTAGACTTTTACTTCTTTTCATTAATGTGATTCTCTATAATATATATGAGAGTTGTGAAAGTGTCTTTGAGTTGGGATATTCTTATCAAACTCAAATTCTTAAAGAAGAAGGCATCCTTAAAGGGGAGAGTCTTCTTACACTTGGAATATGGAGTTTGGATGGCTTTTAAATACTCATAATGGGGAGAATTATCTCGTTGTTTAGATATTCAAGCCACAACGAATCCAAGGAGTCCAAGGAGGAGAGATCCAAGGAGTCCAAGGAGAAGAAATACAAAGAAGACTGAGAAGCTAAAGACCCAATATCCCACTCAAAGTCACTTGCGTCATTCCTAGGCTTATAAATATGGGTTATTGGTAGTGGTGCCCAGCCACTATATTTTCTGAATACCCTGGGTGGTAATTAAAGGGCAGTTGACCTATAGACATTTTTTTAATTAGTTTGAATATTTTGATGTATTTTATTTGTAAATGTGTGCCTCTAGGGTTGCTTACTTTTTTCTAGTTTATTGGCAAACTATATGTGTATTTTGCTTTAGCCTGGATCTTATTAGACTCTTTAAAGACTATAAAATTTTTCTACTCGCAATTAATATTTAAATTTTTAACATTTAAATAACATAGAAACTTAATGAATCTAGGAAATTGCCAGAGCCGTCCGGGGTCGCATGCATCTTACTGTATTTCTTCTCCCTCCTTACTTTGAGACACTTCCCCGCCTATGAGTAGAGTCCGTATAATCTACCCTATAAGGATGAAGTGTCGGACCTGGGGAAGTCTAGTCTCCTTCTAAAAATTATTTTATAATAAGCCTATTTTTAAAGTCTTATGCATACATGATTCAGATACTTTAACTAGCATGCATTGCAATAGAAATTAATTAAATTAAATTTAATTATAATAGCTGGGGCATTCACCCAACATAAGTATAAGGCCAATTAGGAAACTCTCTAGATGTCGGCCTTAACTTCCAAAAACTGTACCACCCACCCTTCTTTCATAAAATGACATGACAATATAGTTTTAAATCGATTAGGTGGTTAGCTGGCTCCCTAATCCAGGCCGAGGTAAGTCCATATTTTGCATTACATTAGTTATAACACTGGTGTTAGTGAGCGTAGAACACTAACCCAATTTAGATTTACGGTTCAAGGCTACTACACTCAGTCTTGTAGTACGCCTAAATAGTGGGTAAATTCCCTATTTTATTAGGGACTATAAATCCTACTTATCTGCATCACATGGATAACTCCACTTCCAACTTTCTCTGACGCATGTAGAAATTGCTTGATTTTCTTTTCCCTGGTTTCTCCTTAGTACCCTAGACCCTTTGAATGCTGGTGTGAACCTCGCATATGGATTGAGCCAGATCGAACCTTTCTTCCTTTTGTGTAGGACTTCTTAGTCTACACCCTTGTGTCAATCCTACTTTGGAAGGAATAATGTATGATCCTTAATAGAGAGTTTTTTTTGGGCTTCAGCTTGAGATGTAGTTAACCACAGGGGCTTGCATCCGTAGGAAACTGAATTCCACATCTACTAAACCACATCCAAGCTGATGTATCGGGTGGGGGAAAACAGTTATTTTGATCAGGTCGTGCATATTACTACCCATCGGGGTGCATTTATGAGAGCTGCTATCCTCAATGGTTAGTTGTATACACAGTTTAATCTGCCCTCTCATTGGACCGCTTATGTCGAGTATAAAGGTTTGTGATCATCTCATCTCCCAAGATAGTGCTGTCGTACCCTTTGCATTTGAACCCCATAGGCGGTGTCCTTTCGAGGTCCACACCATGATTGTTTACTCTCTAACATTAGCTGATTATAGAGTGTCAAGGTATGTATTTAATTATAATTGGAATAAAAATGTATTTTTTGATCGTTACTATATTGGAGTACAAATTTGATCAGACATAACTTAGATGTGATGCTTTTATAGAAGAACATTTTCAATAATGTTTTCAATTTAGTCATGGATATTTAGGGTAAATCAAAAGATAATATAAAAGTAAGGATGGTCTTGAAGGGTATTTATAGGAGAAAAAATCTAGAGTTAAGGGATGGTAGAAATAAATGACTTCTAAAGCTAAAAGTCCCCATTAACTTCAATTTATAATATAGACAATTGGTTTATGAATGTGTGTAGAGCCTAAGGCTACACAATGGATATGCTTCCAAGCTTTGTAAATACACTGGCATGAAATTAGGTAAATTATTTAGATTGAAAAGTCATGATTATCACATCTTTATGGAATGTTTTATGCCTACTACCTTAGGTTATTTTCCAGATTTAGTTTTAAATCCTTTAATCAAACTAAGTATTTTTTAAAAGACTTATGCTCATCCAAACTAATTGAATAGGCTTTGGTCCTTGGTGATTATAATATTCAATTTATTTTGTGCAAACTTGAGAAGATATTCCCTTCAAAATATTTTGACTCCATGAACATTTGCCTTTGCATTTACTAAATGAGGATAGAGTTTATGGCCTAATTAAGTATCGATGGATGTATCCTTAAAGGTAGCTTTCTTTTTGACAAAATTTCTCCCTGGATATCTGAAGTATTATCAAATTATAAATAATACTCATTCACCAAGTTGGTATCTAAATAAAATTAAAAAGAATATTAAGAACAAAACATTTCTTGAAGGATCAATATATGAAGCATATCTATCATATGACTTAACCCAATTTTTCTCCTACTACTTTGAACCATAATTACAATGAACATGGACATATGTACCTCAAAAATTGGGTATGCCTGTTCATGGCTAATATTTAACTATATATATATTCAACGCACAGGGTGAGCTAGAAAGAGCTTGTACCTTAAGCTATTTGAGTGATAGGGAGATTATAGTTACTATGTTGTACACACTTCTTAGCAAAGAAGTTTATCCATATCTTGAGTAAGAATGAGTAAATGTTTCATTCATATTAGGATGCATTAATTGGTGATATACATAGTTTTCAAGAGGTTTATTAATTCTTTGAGTACATCTTCAACATCAAAAGTTGAAAAGAGGATCGAAGCTAACTTTCCAATTTTTTTGAACTCTTTTGTGTGTATGTTAACATTCAATTTGTAGTTATACGTGTAAAGTAATAAATCTATTAAACATAATAATTATAGAGTTTTACTTATTGTTCTTTTCAAGTCCGCACTAAAGGCTATAATATTTTGGATAAAAGATTAGTGGATCTAGCTTGGGGTCCAATGAGACAAATGAAATACAAGCTAATTTTTGTTATAAATGATTATAGATTTCGTACTAAATCTTGGTGTAAAGTTTGGAAGATAAAAAATTGTGGTGTCTCTATTAGAGGGAAATCATATGGGTGACGAGTGAGAATACTATATGAACTTATAGAAGGTCTTATAGTTATAAAATATGGGTGAAAGAAATAACTTAGACATCTTTAATTTTGAGTGGCATGATCCATTGTAGAATAGAGGTACAAGTGTTCATCCACTATATGGTATTATATAAGTAAAAAGAGGTAGGATATAAGAAAAGTGTGACCCTTTTGTAATTGCTAGCTAGGCAAGCCAAGTCTACTTTGCTAGCTATCCAAGTTGTGCAAGGGTTAAACAAGATTGTCTTATAGTTATCAAGATAAAACCCATGAAGGTTATAAGGGTAGCACAACAAAACTAGCAGTATATCAAAAATAATGTTTGCCAAACTTTAAATGCCTACAAATGATGTTGATTATCAAATTGTACTTCATGAGAGTGAGCTATAGTTAGAGGAGGTTAACATTGATATTAAGGAAAATAGTGAGAATGATGTTATTGGTGAGGATGTGGCATCATTAGATGGAAGTCAATCCATTAATAATTAGTAATGGAAAGATGAATATATTGATTTTTATATAGTTCTTCTTCTATACATGTTTTGTTACAATATTTCCTTAATTTTCTGTAGTTCATTTTATATGCATGTTTTTTTATACAATTTTCTATATTTAGTTTGTATTAGTTCTCTTGTATGCTTATTTTGTTACAACATTTTCTTAGCTAGTTTTCTACAGTTCATCGTTTATGCATGTTTTTTATAGTATTTTTAATATTTAGTTTGCAACAGTTCTTGTATGCTTATTTTGTTATAATATTTCCTTAGTTTTTGGTAGTTCATTTTGTATGAATATTTTTTATAGTATTTCTATATTTAGTTTGTAGTAGTTCTTCTAGTATGCTTGTTTTGTTACAATATAACTTTAGTTAGTTTTTTTTTTTATTTCTTATTACATGCATAATTTTTTTAGCAGTTCATATAATAAGTTATTTTTAGAACTAAACATTTCTTTTTAATTTTGCAGATGGCTTCTAGTGATGCGCCCCCTCAAAAGTTAATCATGAATATCTTTGGTAGGGGAAAGAAGGTGAGTAGTGGCCCATCTAGTAGAGCCAGAGCAGCTGAGGGGACCTCTTCTTCACCACATGCCACCCAGTCCTACTTGAGTTTGTCCTTTCGATCAACTATAGCTGC
>NW_021318565.1:544052-659987 GCF_001605985.2 Dendrobium catenatum | reverse complement strand
CTTTTTAAACAGTAAAATGCAGAAAATAAAAAAAAATAAAATAAACGATATAAGATTTATAGTGGTTCGGTCTAAACCAGACCTACATCCACTCCTTAGAGGCACCCTCTAAGTATTGCACTAATACATATAGTGTCTCTCCTTTTGCACCCAGAGCAAGGCGGAGAAGCCTTTACAAACACTCTTTCCACCACTACCTGGTGTGGCAGAGAACCGTCATCCTTTTATATTATGACCAATATTGGTAGAGAACTGTCCGTCCTTTTACACTATCCCCAGTGTTGGCAGAGAACCATCCATCCTTTCACACTATCCTAGTGTGGGCAGAGAACCTTCGTCCTTTCTCACTTTCTTAGTGTGGGCAGAGAACCCAATCTCCTTCACAGATCTCCACAAGAAATCTAGAAATAAGAAAGAAAAGAGTGAAGTAATCTCAAATCACAAGTAGGAAATCTTACCTTTGAACACCAAGTAAATCCTTTATGCTCCAGTGGAAGAAATCCTTCTTTGAATCCTCTCTCTCACTCTCTCCTTGAGTCTTCTTTTAATAGGCATGAAGATCAATGACGAAAAAGATTTGGTGGCAGTCTAATTTGGACTATATATATGAAAGACAAGAAAAACTGCCCAAAAAATTGCAAATTTTTAATTCTGCAAGCAGTGGATCGTCCCGTATGATCGTGGATCATCCCGGACGATTTTACTTAAAGTGTCAGAAATGATCCTAATGTATATTGGTATGAACTATGTTCGTACACGATCATCGTCCCGTATGAACTAGGTTCGTTCGGTACAAAACGGTTATTCCATAGGTCGGTTTCCAAATCCCTGCAGGACGTAACCAACTGAGGTAAGTTAGTTTGGTTCGTCCTGTGATGAATAAGTTTCATCTTGGGATGAACAAGTTTCATCTTGGATGATTTTAAACAGAGAGTTTCGTCCAAGGATGAAGGGTAAATTTCATTCTGAACGATTTTAAATAGAGAATCTAGTCCAGAGACGAACCAAGCATTTCGTTTGGACGATTAGTGCAAAGTGAGAATCTAGAGGCGTTCGTCCCGGGACGAATATTAAATTCATCCGGACGAATAGAACTTAGAAAAAAATTTCTCCCTGCCTATTCGATCCATTGCTCTTTCGAGGGGTTAATTTACATGATCGTCCCGTACGAACTATGTTCATCTCGTACGATCAGTTCACAAAAATTATTCCCCCATATGTGTGTGTTGTGAATATTAACTCAATTACAATCACTCTCTCTCAATTCAAAAATATTTTTAAAGCTTTTAATTTACAAATGATTGGATGCTAAATTTGATTTGAAGTCTTCATAGTTTGGAGTTAATTTTCTTGAAATGTTAGTACACACTAGAGCAAAAACAAATCTTCCAAAAAGTGTTAGGAGATATCTATACATAAAATAATAATATTTAAAATCGTCAAAATAATACAAGTTGTAAGAATGTAAAACATGCAAATAGCAACTCTCTTAACATGGTGAAGGTGGTCCACTATTCCTATGTGAATTTCTTCTTCCTATTAGTCCGGTTGTGATAGTTATAGCCCCCAATCCATTCATATGAGTTGAATGTGATCGGGTATGTAAAATTTATTAGTTTAGACTCTTTGGAGATGGGATACTAGGTCCATGCCCTCCTATGTTAGTCAGGAGTGGTAATATTAAGCTTCTATCCTAACTGTGATTTTATTTGTTCATCAAATTTGTTATAATCATACTATCCAGTTTTGTTCATGTGGTGAACATGGTCTGAGATATCAAAACTATTCATAATTTCCTCTCTTTGTATTCCAATCATTAGAGGATGTCCTCACACTAGAAGTAACTCATGGATATGGTAAACGTTCCCTCTACTATATGTTACCTTCGAGAGTATGAGAGAGTCTAAGTCTATGATTATGAACACATAAAAGAAAAAAAATATTATAAAAATGCATATAATAAGAAAGAGGGAATCTATTAGTAGAGCAAAATTGGTTGCCCTTGTCATAGGAGGAACCCGATAATACTCTCTAAGAGCACAAGTTCTCTAAAGTTCTTCTTTCCTCTCCTTTGAAGCACCTGGATGTTTTCTTCAAGGATGAAGGCATACCTATTTAATTATGAGCTTCAGTAATTTTAATTATCTTTGGTTGTGATGTAGTGCATCTTGTCTCAGATGCTATATATGGCCACTTCTTCACTTGTGGGCTTGGATTTTCTGAGGAAAGATCAATCCCCTTATATCCTCTTTTTACAACTTACTCTCCCATTCATACATTGCTTTAAGCTGCCAGAGTAGTCATATGATTATGGTAGTGTCATTTTTACTCCTCACAGGGTCCTACCCAGTTAGGGTAGGTGTTACCATTGTGACTTTTTGATGATCGTTGATTTCACTCATGATTACTATCCTTGGTAGTGAATGTGCCCCCTTACTACTTAGAGTTGCTTCCTTAGTTGTGATGTAATACATCTTGTCTCAGATGTTAGCATCACATCCTTAGGAGCTTTGATTTTCTAGTAGAAGATCAACTCCTTAGTTTGATTTTCGACGTACTTCGACATTTGTACCTTACTCTTCGATGCTAGAGTAGTCCTATGAATGTGGTAGTGTTGTTCTTTGGCTCCCACAGGGTCCTGCCTAGTTAAAGTAGATGCTACCACTGTAACCCTTTAATCTTTATAAAACCTATATATAATTACTATCCTCGGGCAGTGAGTATGTCCCCTTGCTAGCTAGAGATTTTTTCCTGGGCGTGATGTATTATATCTTATCCTAGATATTGATATCACTACTTTGAGACCTTTGATTTTCTAGAGGAAGATCAGTTCTCCTGCTCCTTTTTTGTGACCTATCCTACCATTCATATACTTGGCGCAGTCACCAGTATAGTCTTATGAATGTGTTGAGGTCACTCCCACTTTCACTCCTTATAGGGTCCTACCTGGTTAGGGTAGGTGTTACCTCTGTGAGCCTCTGATGTTTATCAGTCCTATCCATAGTTACTACCCTTGATGGCGAGTGTGTCCCCTCACTACCTAGAGCTACTTCCCTAGTAGTGATGTAGTACATCATTATTCTGGATGTTAGCATAGCCACTTTGAGGTCTTTTGATTTTCCTAGCAAAGGATGATGTCTCTTCCTTCTTTTAATGATCCAGCCAAGGTCACTTTCTCTTACCACAGGGTCCCATTAATTTGTGTGGGTGTTACCATTGAGAGTTTTAGATGATTATTGATCTTCTTTAGATTTGTTGTCATTAGTGGTGAGTGTGTCTCCTCACTACTTCAGTTTTCGTTCTCCTAGCTGGTGATTTGCAGCATTAGGCCGTAGGTGCCACCATCACCACCTTTGTGAGATTTGATTTTCTAGCAGAAAGTTGGCTCTTCAGTTCCTTCTACCATTTGTTTTCCCATTAAGACCTGACTCCTAGCTGCCGGAGAGGTCATTTAGATGTGTTGATGTTCCTTCTACTTCTTACAAGGTCCCCATTAGCTAGTATGGGTTTACCCCGGTAACCTCCTTGATGATTGCTTCTATTAGGCTTAATCCTATTTTCCGTAGCAGAGGTGCCCCCTCACTACTTCAGTTCTTTTGATTCCCTTGGAATGAGACTTCCCCTTTGCATGCTCTACTGAGGGTGTATCTTCTCCAACTTTCTTGGGAGACATCATTCTGATGTCTTTCTCTCATTTTGCGTAGGGTTAGGGTTCCCTAAGCGATCCCGATGGCATTTGGATACTCATAGACACAACGATTTATCCTCTACCATGTGGTTACCAAAACTCTAGTTTGGGATTCCTTAGATAGATCTACCCTTGGAATTCTTCCATATACCTTTCCTTTCTTCCTCATATCCCTACACAGATCTATGTCAGGTTGATAATGATATGACTTACACCTTCTACCCTACTGTTCTGATACCAACATACGGGTAGTTGGCTTAACTTACTTGGTTGAGGAAGCTTAATAGAGCCCCTTGATGGTATTTCTCACCATTCTTTCCTCTTCAAATCATTGCAAGCATATGCATCTAGAGATTTTATTGAGCATTCTTTCTTTATGCTACTTTTGGCATATGCGCCAAGTAGAGAACCTGTCACAAGCACATACACCGGGCAGAGGTGACTTTTTTTCTTTTGTCCTACTACAGGCATATAAGCCGGGTGGACATCAGGCCTTCTGGTTGAGAGAGCCCAACAGAGTCTCTGGGAGGCATTCATTACTAATCTTTCCTTTTCACATCATTGCAGACATATGCGTCGGGTGATTGTTTGTAGTACTTCGTCTTTATTCTACTTTAGGCACATACACCGGGCAAAGGTGACCTTTTTTCCATTTGTCCTATTGTAGGCATATGCGTAGGTGAACATGAGGTCTTTTGGTTGAGAGAGTCTGACAGAGTCCCTGCGAGGCATTGCTCACCACTCTTTCCTCTTTACATCATTGCAGGCATATGCACCGGGTGATTATGTTGAGTGTCTAGTCTTTATCCTATAGGCATATGCGCCAAGTAGGGACTCTGCCGCAGGCATATACACAGGGCAGAGGTGACCTTTCTTCTTTTCCTTTTTGTCCTACTGCAGGCATATGTGCTGGGTGGACATCAGGTCTTCTAGTTGAGAGAGCCTGATAGAGTCCCAAGGAGGCATTCCTCACCACTCTTTCCTCTTCATATCATTGCAGGTATATGCGCCGGGTGATTGTGTTGAGTACTTCATCTTTATCCTAATGCAGGCATATGCGCCGGGTAGGGACTCTGATGCAGGCACATACACCAGGCAGAGGTGACCTTTTTTTTGTCCCACTGCAGGCATATGCGCCGGGTGGACATCAGGCTTTTTAATTGAGAGAGCCCGACAGAGTCCTTGGGAGGCATTCCACACTACTCTTTCCTCTTCATATCATTGCAGGCATATGCACTGGGTGATTATGTTGAGTGCTTTTACTTTATCCTACTGCAGGCATATGCACCGCATAGGAACTCTGCTGTAGGAACATACACCAGGTAGAGGTGACTCTTTCCTCTTCACATCATTACATGCATATGCGTTCGGTGATTGTGTTGAGTGTTCTTACTTTGAATTACTTTTGTCATATGGGCCAAGTAGGGACCCTACCGTAAGCACATACACTAGGCAGAGGTGACCTTTCTTTCCTTTTGACTTACTACAGGCATATGCACTGGGTGGACATTGAATTACCTGGTTTAGAGAGCCTATCAGAGTCCTTGGAAGGCATTCTTCATTATCTTTTATCCTAAATATCTTGCTGTGATCAGGCAGGCACCAGACTTCGTGACTCCATTATTTGCTATTTCGATATGGTCAAGCAAATACTGAGTCACCCAATCCACTGTTCTGAAAGGACCAGGAGGAGATGGGACCCCTTCAGCTTCTATTATGTCATTTTGATATGGTTAGGCAGATAGTCGGTTTACTTTTACTACTTTACTTTTGGTTCTCTCTTCAGCTCTGCCCTTGTTGTAGGGTAAGGCAAGAAGAAGATCCCACTACTTGTTCACTAACTAGGTGACATATTACTTGTGCACTGCTACTCTTCACTCCCTCCTAGGCTCTACCCTTGCTATAGGGTAAGGCCAGGAGAAGAGCTCCATACTTTCTTCCACCTTTTTGGCACCCTTTCACTTATGCTCTTTACTTCACTTTCTTTGTCACATTCAATCAATGCCAATACGAGCGGTTCACTAGTTTGTTCGCCACTCCTATTGGGGGTCCGTTTGTTGACCTGTCTTTTCCCCAGACCTAGGTCAAAGTGTTGACATAATAAAATTTGACCAGGCTAGACCCCAGGACCTATCCCAATGGGTTCATGGATTCAAGCCAAGTCTACTGAGCCCAGACCCAGGTCCTGGGTCGATCTGGTTGATCAGGTCAACCAGGGTTGACCCATATTCTTTTTAATTAATTTTAAATCCAATTCAAGCTCCTAGGGCTTAATTCTCCCCTCCATTGGACTTAGTGGGTCACATCCAACCCATTGGGCTCAGACTTGAGCCCTAGGTCAACCTATTTGACCACGTCAACCTGGTTGACCAGGTCAACCCAAGTTGACCCAAACTGACCCAAGGAGCCCAAAAAAAGTTCTAATGCATTCAAACTCACTATTGGTTTAATCCACTCTTCCATTGGGTCTAGTTGACTGGTTTGACCAAGTCAAACATTGACTTGGTCAACCCTAGACCCATTAAGGCCCCTTTTAGTCCATAACAATTTCAAATCAATTCAACCCTTATCTTGGACTCGAACCTTCGCCTTATCTAACATATTTGACTAGGTTGACCAAGTCAAACCTTGACTCGATCAACCCAAATCTTAAATAGGTCAATATGACCAATTAAAGCCCATTTAAATCCTATTAAATGCATTAATTTCATTCCCTTTGCTCTTGAATTCAATACTACGACTCAAGTAGCTAATTTCCCTCCTAATGACCCTTTGATTCAATCTTGTCCGTCCATGATAGGTTTAGAGCATTTAAATAGTGAAAATTGGGTTTTAGAAAGACTTTTTGCATTATTCTTTTTGTCCAAGAGCTCCCAACCCAAACCCTCTCGTGTGCGAGCTCCCCTAGTCTCCTTTTACTCTTCCCAACCAAAGCTCGCTGCCAATACCTTGCCGGCGATGAGAATTCTGGCCAATCGTGGTCAAAATCGTCCCAAGAACAAATCCGTTCGATCCAGAGCTCGTTTGGTTGCGGTTTCAATTGGAGATTTATACGAGGACAATCGACAAGTGCAACCATACCAAGATCGCAACCAAAGCTCGCTGCCAATACCTTGCCGGCGATGAGAATTCTGGCCAATCGTGGTCAAAATCGTCCCAAGAACAAATCCGTTCGATCCAGAGCTCGTTTGGTTGCGGTTTCAATTGGAGATTTATACGAGGACAATCGACAAGTGCAACCATACAAAGATCGCAAAGATCCAACGGTGAAAACTCCTTAAAAGTGCTTTCTAAGCCAAACAAACTATACCGTCCATGCGCACGCCGATGTGGATTAGTGAGATCCCATCCATGCGCAATGATTGAAACAATCATTGCCGGCGGTGCAATCATCGCGCCACTAGGCAATGATTGGCCGCAGACAGCGGGTTCAATCCCGAGTTGACAAGTGGCGTCCCGAGGCTTTTTCGTGGGTTTTTATTTTTTTAAAATAGTTTAAACCTATTTTAACGTATATAAATCATAGATATTTTAATTTTGATCCAAAAATTTTGTACAATATATCAAACTACTCATATTTAAATTCTATACATTTTAAAATTATTTTTAAATAAAAATATTATGTAATTTTTAAATTATTAATAAAATAGTAAAAAAATTACTTTTTCAAATTATATTCTTATTTCATTTTTAATAATAATAATTATTATATTATTATTATCATTATTTTAATTGTGATTGTTTATAATAGTTATCATTTTTAAACTACTTTTACTATTTTGTTTAGTATTATTATTATTATTATTATTATTATCACTATTTCAAAAATTATCTCTATCTTAAGAATTGTTATTATTCTAATTATCTAAATACTATTATTATCTTTTATTTTTAAGTTAAATTATTTTAATTATAGTTACTTATATTATTTATTTAACTATTTTAGTATTAGTTCAATTATTTATTAACATTTATTATTATTATTTACTATTATTGTTATTATCATTCTTCTTATTATTTGTATTATTTAAAAAAATTATTATTTTTATATAATTTATTATTATATTATCTTATTACATATCAAATTTTTTTTATATTATGATAGCCTCTATTATTTTATTATTTATTATTTTTATTCTACTGTTGTTAATATTATTCTATTATTATAAGTATTTTTTTAATTATACTTATTATTATTTAAATATTTTTATATTTATTGATATTATAACTATTTTCATTATCTTTATTTTATTATTATTACTTTTATTATTATTATTATTATTTAATTCAAAATTTATTATATTATTTTGATTTAAAAGTTTTATTATTTATATTAATTATTATTATTATTAGTTATTATTAGCTTATTCTATTCTATTTTTCTTTTAAATCATTTTAAAAATCCTTTTATTATTATTACTATTATTGCTATTATTACTTATTATTATTTTAAATAGTTTTTATTTATTATTATTCTTTATTATCACATGTTTTATCACTCTTTTGATATTTATTGCTCATTTTTATAACTATTTTTCTTTTATATTATTTTAAATCCCTTTTAATTGCATTAAATTTCTAAAAATTATAACTTAATTGATTTTAAATCCGATTTTAGCGTGTAATACCTTAAATTTTCAAGAAAAAATGCCCTATTTTAATTTAAATTTATATTCAAAGGTTGAATTTCACTGCTTTGGCAGATTTCTTTTTTGATTTAATTTTAGTATTTAAATATTATTTAAATATTATATTTAATAATTATTTTAAATAAAAAAAAAAAATTTTTAATTATTTTGAAACCTCGCTTAGGTGGCCAACAGATTTTTCCTATATTTATTTATTATAAATTGATCTATTTTTTAATTATTCCTATTTTCCAAAATTTCTAATATTTATATGTATTTTAAATTATTTTAAAATTACTTATATTATTAAATCCTAATTTTGGGAGATCCACTTCATGGAATTTTAAACTTAGATTATGCATATGAAGAGAAATCATGGGGGGAGTGGATTAGTGAATGATTGAGTCTCAATCATTCACTAATGGCTTTGTTAAGCACACCTACTTTTTCTTTATCGTAGCTTGCATGTGTAGGATGCACGAGTACTTAGTTTATGCTCTCCTAGATCTAAGGACATGACGCGTTTACTATTTTTGTATACCCCATATATTGTTACCTTGAGGGTTAGTGTAATACTTTATTTTAAACCCATATAATGTAGTGACACCCTAAGGATAATAATTAAGGACCCGTCTAACAAACTTAGAAAAATTCTAGGAGTTAGGATATATCCCTGATTGATATGAAAACTTCAAAATTTGAACTTAGTGACATCTTGAACATCCCAAAATTTTTTAGGAATTTTTGGGGATTTTTAGACTCCTTAATTAACAAACACTAAAAACATGTTAAAGTAACTTAATTGAAAGGTATTTGGTAGAGAGAGAAGGTCTAGGATTTTTAACTGTTTTTTAAACATTTCATCTTCAAACTTTCGGTGCGGTTTTTTCGCCGATTATGGATGGCCGTAGGTCTTCCGACGGCGATGGCCGGAATCTGATTCCAGACCCTGAAAAATTGAATGGTTTTTATCATACTAATGGTTCCCGAGCTTATGGCCCTCTTCGTATCAAAGAACCATCTGAGACTAAATCGAATGTTTCTATGCCGGTAAAAGGGAAAGGAAAGCAGGTTATGAAAGAGGTGATTTTGAATAATTCACCTTATTTTCTAAGGAATTCTCTTATGGAATCTTCTTCATCTGGCATGAAATTATTTGTGAATAGGTTTATTAATACTAAACCTGTTTAGGTAGCCATTAAATCTATTGATTTAACTGAGAATCCAAGTAGCATTTCAAATGGTTGTAATAATGCTTCTATCCCGATTCCTCCTAAAGAAGTTAGTAGCATTAATTTAGAAGCTGTTGAAGGAAGTTTTAGTAAACCTTGGTTGAGGCGTCCATACATCAAGGTGGACATGAAAAATGTTGAACATTGTTACTCAGAAGATGGATCTGCGGTTCGACTATACGAACCTAATGTTCAAAACAACATGATGAAATTATAATCCTCATTGGTAGTAAAAGTGTTTGGTAAAACTCTTCCTACCCAGGTAATTGCGGCTGAGCTGAGAAGACAATGGATGCAGTTTGGGAAATTCAATTTGACGGTGCTTGGATCTCGCTGGGTTTTATGTTCATTCTTGAATAATGATAGCATGGAGAAGGTTTTTGCTGGAGGTCCTTGGTTTGTCAATAACCATATTATTGGAATGGAAAGATGGAATCGTTCATTCAATTCAGTCTCTTTGAAAGGACTGGTTTCCCTTATTTGGGTAAGAATGCCCAATCTCCCTTTATATTGTTGGGATGAAACAAATGTATCAAGGATTGCTTCTATGGTTGGTACACATCTCTTAATTGATGGCAATATGTTTCAATGGGGAAGAAGAGAGTTTGCTCGAATTTGTATTCGAATAGAGCTTGATAAGAAACTCCCCTTAGGAGTTTGGGTTGATGGGAGAGAAGGAAGATTTTTTTTAAAATTTGAGTATGAGAAGATTTCTTCTTTATGCTTTCATTGTGGTAGATTTGGACATGTAGCTGAAATCTATCCTGATCTAAAGAAATACAGTGGTCCTAACTGTATTGAAAAGAAAGATGGTATCTATAATGATATCAAAAACTCTTTTGTTCTAGTTGTGGCATTGGAGGATCTTACATTTGGGACGATCTAAAGAAATACAGTTGCCAATATTATCGTCCAGGATGATATAAATATCGTCCTGTACGATTAGTACAAATTAAGCTCATCAACACGGGACAATTTGGGACGATCAGAAAAAAATTGGTTACATCGTCCTGGCCGATCTCACGATCGTCCCAGATGATTAGTTTAAAATCGATTTCAATCGTCCTGATCATAGCTCGAAATAGATTCTGGCCGATGTAAATCATCCAGGAAATCATCCTGGCCGATCCTACGATCATCCTAGATAATGTGATTGTATCAATCACCCATTAATGCTTTCCAAAGATATCAGATCAATTTAGGCATAATTGAGTTAGATCATCCTGGACGATGTGTATATCATCCAGGCCGATTTCCTAAAATAATGAATACCTAATCTGATCATGGCGGCTGATTCTTTCTGAATTGCGCTTATCATCATGGCCGATACAAGTATCGTCCAGGCAGATCAACTTATGATGGCTTCCTTAATGAGGATGCTCTAATTAGGGTTTCTACTTTTAAACAGATCGTCCAGGCCGATATAAATATCATGCCGGATGATGTTACCAAAAATAGTAAACTCTAGGGAACAGTCAGAAAATCTTCCAAGTTATAAAGCATCAGGAGCCACACCAAATACAATAGACTCAAGAAAGGAAAAAGTGTACAAACTGACTTAGATCTAGTATACCCAATCTTGAGTTCATTCCAAATTGCAGTCCGATCGTGTGAACTTGAAATGTTAGTAGATAAGGTAGTTGTAGAGAAAAAAGAATGCTTGCTATCATCAAAATCATAAGCCATATATTCGCAACAATCTCCCCCTTTTTGATGATGGCAAACATTTCAAATTGAATTTGTAAAAAGGAACATTTTCTCTTAATATCCCCCTCACTAGAATAACACTTTAAAAAAATAGGGGAGATAAAAATATTTTTGTTGTTTTAAATTTTTTGAAAAGAAAAACAAAGGATGGATGGCCTTCCAATCTGAGAACTATCAGCCAACTTGAATATGGTTTTCTGGAATCTAATTTTTGGTTATATGAATTGGAACAGGTAATCAAAGAGCTTGGGAACAATGTTGCTCCAGGTGTGGATGGGATTACCTACTCATTCATTAAAGCTTAATAGAAAATTATAGGTGAAGACATTTGGAAAGCTATTGAGCTCTTTTTCTCCACTGGTAAAATGTGCTCCAAGTGGAAGGAGACATTGGTTGTTCTTATTCCTAAAATCAACAACCCACTTTTACCTTCCAATTTCAGGCTCGTTAGCCTTTGTCTTTCTATTTATAAGATCATTGCCAAAATGATTCTTAATAGGCTTACAAAAGTTATCCATTGTTTAATTGATGAAGTTCAAGTCAATTTTATGAAGGGGAGGTCCTTGTTCAATCATGTTCTTCTCGCTCAAGAAATCTTTCACAAATTTAAGAATTCTACAGAGAAAAAGGGTTTGGTTGCAATCAAACTGGATATGGAGCAAGCTTTTGATAGCTTATCTTGGGATTCCCTAAAGCAAATTCTGGATTATTTTGGTTTTCCAAAGAAATTCTCAAATTGGGTCATAGAGTGTGTTGTTGATCCTTTATTCTCAATCCAGATTAATGGTGTTGGTTCTGTTGCAGATCTATGGTTTATGATTTTGATGATAGCAAACATTCCTTATTTCTCTACAATTACCTTATGTGCTAACATTTCAGGTCCACACGATTAGACTGCAATTTAGAACCAGCTCAAGATTGGGTAGACTAGGTCTGAATCAGTTTGTAATCTTTTTCCTTTATTGAGTCTGTTGTATTTGGTGTGGAATCTATTGATTTGTAACTTGGAAGATTTCCTGTTGTTCCCTATAAGATTTCTATTTTTAGTAATATCGGCCGGGATGATATTTATATCATCCTGGACGATATGTCCAAAATTAAAAACCCTAATTAGGGCATCCTCATTAAGGCAGCCGTCATAAACATATCGGCCTGGATGATACCTGTATCGGCCAGGACGATAATCTCAATTCAGAAAGAATCAACCGCCATAATCAGTTTAGGTATTCTTTATTTTAGGAAATCGGCCACGACGATATTCCTGTCGTCCAGGACGATCTAACTCAATTATGCCTAAATTGATCTGGTAGTATTTGGAAATCATTAATGGCTGATTGATACGATCAGATAGTCCGGGACGATCATAGGATTGGCTGGAACGATAGCCTGGACGATTTACATCGAACAACATCTATCCAAGGCGATGATCAGGACGATTGAAATCAGTTTTAAACTAATCGGCCAGGGCGATCGTGAGATCGTCCAAGATGATGTAACCAATTTTCTTCTGTTCATCCCATATCGTCCCGGGCTGATGAGCTGAAATTATACTGATCTTACAAGACGATATGCCTATCGTCCTGGACGATAATGTCGGCAACTTGCATTAATGAGCTCGTTTTGATCACTTCTATTTAAGCTCTTTCAAGGCACTTGTTAAGTGTCTTTGGAAGCCATTGTAGCTTCGTTCTTGTGGGGGAAACTTGAAGAGAAAGCTTGAAAGGGAGTGAGGAACGGGTGAAGTCTGAGAGAGGGAGAAGATCCTGTGAGGGGGGAATCAAGGGAGTGTGGAGGGGGATTCCACACGGTTGCTCCGGCAGGCTTGCACCTTAATACCGTCGGATTCAACGCTTGTCTCGAGGGAAGTTCACCAAAGAAAAAGATATCTTTGGTGTCAAAGGACCCGGCGACTCTGCTGCACCGGGGAAGGTGGAAGTGATTTTGTAAAGGCTTCTCTGCCTAGCTTGGAGGCTAAAAGAGAGACACTTATTTTAGTGCAATACTTAGAGGGTGCCTCCAAGGAGTGGACGTAAGTCAAGGTTTGACCGAACTACTATAAATTCGGTGTGTTATTTCTTTATTACTTCCGCACTTTTAATTTCTGCATCGTTGGTTTTGATTGTGGTGAAACTTATTTTTTGGATTTAAGATTGTTTTTGTTTTAATTATTGATTCACCTCTCTATCTCATTATTAGTCTTGGGCCAATTCTATAGGGCTTAACATCCCTAACGAACTTTCAAGTGTCATCAGAGCATTTTCAAGTGTCATCTGAGTACTTTCAAGTGGTATCAGAGCTAGCTTTCAAAAAATAAGTTTTTAAAAGCTTTTGAATTTTGATCCATGGCTAATTTTTCAAATCGTAATTTTGCAAAAGGTTTTTCAATCACCAGACCACCTTTATTTGAAAATATTACTTTTGATAATTGTTACAAAATCTTCTTTATTGTGTTTTGTTTTTATTTTTATTTTTTTTCTTCTTTTCTTATTTCGTGAAATTTGTTTTTCTGATCAATACACACATTCACTTTTCTAAAAATGAAAAATCTACTTCATGTTTTTTTTTTAACTCTTTGGTAAGTTGCGATTGACTTCTCTAAAAAAGGTCAAAGGAAGGAAACTCATGTGTTTGACTCTTAATCTCTGTTTCCTAAAAGAGGTTAATCTACTTTTAATTTAAAATCTTTTTCATCTTTTAAATTGTTTTTTGAAACAAATTTTTTTATCTCCCTACATTTTATTTATCACATAGGAATCTTTTGCAAGGTGCTGAATCTATATCATAATTTTCTTAATCATGAATTTCGTTTTTGTCAATAATATGGGTTTACTTTTGGTTTTAAAGATTTCAGAAAGGTAGCATATTCAAAAAATTGGCCAATGATGCCAAAAATAAAAGATGCACAAAGATGCCAAATTGAAAAAAATAGAATACACAAAGTGTATCAGAAGATGCACAGTGCGCTAACCAATTGTTAAGAGGCATAAAATGAGCCCACAAAGTTTAATGCTTACCATTCTTGTACTTCTTAAAAGATTAAGAAAACTCTTGATACATTCGATACTTGAGTTTGAAAATCTTGATTCTTGATTCAACAATTCGTGCATTGATCTTCTATTAGATATATTTTATGGAAGGAGTTTTTGAAAAATGATTGTTTCTTTCTCTAATTTATTACTTAATTTAGATATTGAATTAAAAAGTTTTTTTTGCCTTTTTAAAGAACTTGAGTTTGGATGATCAAATTCTAGATTTCTAACCTTTTCTGGGCGATGCATTGTCAATCCAATTCTACTAAGTTTTTGATTAAAACTAAGAGGTAACTTTCTCATTTTAAGAATTTTTTTCACTAGATTAGGGAACGTTTTTGTCCTTTTTTGTTTTGTTTTTTTTTTAGTGCCTCCTCTCTTTTTGATAATGTCAAAGGGGGAGAACGTACTGTTGAATTTGATCTTTTTTTTTCTTTCCAAAAATTTTAAAACAACACAAATATTTTTATCTCCCCTATTTTTTAAAGTGTTATTCTAGTGAGGGAGAGATTAGGAGAAAATATTCATTTTTGAAAATTCAAATTGAAATGTTTGCCATCATCAAAAAGGGGGAGATTGTTGCGGATCTATGGTTTATGATTTTGATGATAGCAAACATTCCTTATTTTTCTACGATTGCCTTATGTGCTAACATTTTAGGTCCACACGATCAGACTGTAATTTGGAACCAACTCAAGATTGGGTAGACTAGGTCTGAGTCAGTTTGTAATCTTTTTCCTTTCCTGAGTCTGTTGTATTTGGTGTGGGATCTGTTGATTTGTAACTTGGAAGATTTCCTGTTGTTCCCTATAAGATTTCTATTTTTGGTAATATCGGCCGGGACAATATTTATATCGTCCTGGACGATATGTCCAAAATCAGAAACCCTAATTAGGGCATCCTCATTAAGGCAGCCGTCATAAACATATCAGCCTAGACGATACCTGTATCAGCCAGGACGATAATCTTAATTCAGAAAGAATCAATCGCTATAATCAGTTTAGGTATTCTTTATTTTAGGAAATCAGCCAGGATGATATTCATATCGTCCAAGATGATATTTTTATCATCCAGGATAATCTAACTCAATTATGCCTAAATTGATCTGGTAGTATTTGGAAATAATTAATGGCTGATTGATATGATCAGATCATCCAGGATGATCATAGGATCGGCCGGGACGATAGCCTAGATGATTTACATCGGACAGTATCTATCAAGGGCGATGATCAAGATGATTGAAATCAGTTTTAAACTAATCGGCCAGGATGATTGTGAGATTGTCCAGGATGATGTAACCAATTTTCTTTTGATCGTCCCATATCATCCCGGGCTGATGAGCTAAAATTGTACTGATCGTACAGGATGATATGCCTATCATCTTGGACGATAATGTTGGCAACTTGCATTAATGAGCTCATTTTAAGCACTTATATTTAAGCTTTGTCAAGGCACTTGTTAAGTGTCTTTGACAGCCATTGTAGCTTCATTCTTGTGGGGGAAGCTTGAAGAGAAAGCTTGAAAGGGAGTGAGGAACGGGTGAAGTCTGAGAGAGGGAGAAGATCCCGTGAGGGGGGACTCAAGAGAGTGTGGAGGGGGATTCCACACGGTTGCTCCGGCAGGCTTGCACCTTAATACTATTGTGAATGAGTAAATGTTTCATTTATATTAGGATGCATTAATTGGTGATATACATAGTTTTCAAGAGGTTTTTTAATTCTTTGAGTACATCTTTAACATCAAAAGTTGAAAAGAGGATCGAAGCTAACTTTCCAATTTTTTTTCAACTCTTTTGTGAGTATGTTAACAATCAATTTGTAGTTATACGTGTAAAGTAATAAATCTATTGAACATAATAATTATAGAGTTTTACTTATTGTTCTATTCAAGTCCACACTCAAGGCTATAATATCTAGCTTGGGGTCCAATTAGACAAATGAATTACAAGCTATTTTTTGTTATAAATGATTATAGATTTCGTACTTAATCTTGGTGTAAAGTTCGGAAGATAAAAAATTGTGGTGTCTCTATTAGAGGGAAACCATATGGGTGATTAGTGAGCATACTATATGAACTTATAGGAGGTCATAGTTATAATAAATGGGTGAAAGAAATAACTTAGACCTCTTTAATTTTGAGTGGCATGATCCAGTGTAGAATAGTGGTACAATTGTTCATCCACTATATGGTATTATATAAGTAAAGAGAGGTAGGATATAAGAAAAGTATGACCCATTTGTTATTGCTAGCTAGGCAAGCCAAGTCTACTTTGCTAGCTATCCAAGTTGTGCAAGGGTTAAACAAGATTTTCTTATAGTTATCAAGATAAAACCCATGAAGGTTATAAGGGTAGCACAACAAAACTACCAGTATATCAAAAATAATGTTTGTCAAACTTTAAATGCCTACAAATGATGTTGATTATAAAATTGTACTTCTTGAGAGTGAGCTATAGTTAGAGGAGGTTAACATTGATATTAAGGAAAATAGTGAGAATGATGTTATTGGTGAGGATGTGGCATCGTTAGATGGAAGTCAATCCATTAATAATTAGTAATGGAAAGATGAATATACTGATTTTTATATAGTTCTTCTTCTATACATGTTTTGTTACAATATTTCCTTAATTTTCTATAGTTCATTTTATATGCATGTTTTTTTATATAATTTTCTATATTTAGTTTGTATTAGTTCTCTTGTATGCTTATTTTGTTACAACATTTTCTTAGCTAGTTTTCTAGAGTTCATCTTTTATGCATGTTTTTTATAGTATTTTTAATATTTAGTTTGCACAGGTCTTGTATGCTTATTTTGTTATAATATTTCCTTAGTTTTTGGTAGTTCATTTTGTATGAATATTTTTTATAGTATTTCTATATTTAGTTTGTAGTAGTTCTTCTAGTATGCTTGTTTTGTTACAATATATCATTAGTTAGTTTTTTTTATTTCTTATTACATGCATAATTTTTTTAGAATTTCATATAATAAGTTATTTTTAGAACTAAACATTTCTTTTTGATTTTGCAGATGGCTTCTAGTGATGCGAGCGAGTGACACATAATTAATGGATGCTTTAGTTTATTCAAATATTTTGAAAAGTAATTTTATCATTTATATTTTATGCATCTTTCATCTATCAAAGTAGGCAACACATAAAATACATGACATCATATGGAGCAAGTTTGATGCTCCATATATATAATGTAAGAAAATCCCTAAAGAAGTTTAAGACTTGTGGTTCCAAGATTCTAAGGTTAGTTATAAATAATAAGAGGAGTATACTTGTATTTTAATTAGTCTAACAAAAAATATTCATTGTTGTAATGTTAATATGTAGAGGGATTTCTATTGGTTGTCACAACATTATACAAAGATGAGATTTTTTTTTTTGAAAATTATAGATTGACTCATCTCTAAGATATTTGTGTTGATATTATAAAGTTAGGTGAGATACCACTTTGGATTGGTGAGAGTGTGCAAGCTGACTAACTAGAGCCTAGTGTAGCCCATATTATAGTAGGAGGAGGGATCATAATAAGAAGAACATAGCCTCAGATGTTTGGGGCATGGGTAACACCCTCTATAATGATTAGAGGGGCTAAAATCCACACATTGAGCACAAATGATGATTAGTACAAATTTTAGATATAATTCATATCATCTCAAATTTGAATAATTTACTTAGTTATGAATACTAATCTAAGCATATTGTAGAAAGAAATGCTAGGTAGGGAACCCACTACTATAAGTTGGATATCTACACCCACCAGTGATAGGAGGACCAATAATGGGTGGAGGAGCGAGCGGGAGGGCCTTTATGAGTCTCTAATTTTTGAATATTAATAAAAATATTTAAGTGACACATATATGATAATTATGTTGATCTTATATTTTTTAGGAGTATAAACAACTTCGGTAGAGCCAAGTTGTAGTTGGTAAGGGATCCTTTGCGTGATAAATAAATTATTCCATTTTTTGCATATGGTCACAAGAAGTAGGTAGAATTTATAAGAAGAGAGTTTATGAATTAAATATACAGACCTATGTATTCAAGGGAAACTCCTTTAGTTCATTAAGCTTCTCAGCTAGAAGCCAGAAGGCGTTGGTTAGCTAACATGTGGCTGCCCAGATAACATAACTAAAGAAAGTGCAAAAATTACAAGCAAACATGCAAATGCAGCAAAGCCATATACTGGATGAGCTTCAGAGATTCAAGGAGAAATTTAGTGAAAAATAACCTGCAGAGCCTGAGGAGAGTGAGGATATGGAGTTAGAGTAGAGGGCGTATGCTTGTAATTATTTTGTTGGCTTTTTAATGTTTAAGAACTTTAGAATTATTATAGAACTATTAGCTTTTTGTTGGCTTTTGTAATATATAAAACTATTTAATCATTGTTTAATGAATTTTGAATAATGTTATTGTGATGATGTTGAAATATTTTACAAATTCAAAATTTTTATGTGTTTGATACTTAGTTTATGAATTGTCATAGAATAACTGATATGAGAGGGTGTTTTTTTTTTCTTGCTATAGGTTTACAACAAATTTCTAGAAGATTTTCTAGCAAAATTTTGATAGAACAAATTTTGAATGAAGAATTTCATAAAAACATCGACCAGTTTTTCCTGTTGCTTACCACTAGATAATTCAACTAATAAAAGTGCCAGATTACCATTGAATTATTCCATCAAGTTTTTTGGCTAAATATGCCATTGATAATCTTCCAAAAAATGTAAATTTTTTCTTTCAAGAATCCATAAAAAATCCACCAAAAATCTATTTAAAATCCATTAAAAATCCAATGGAAACATTTATGCAAAAAAAACATCCATCTCAAATTATTTCTAATGCTCATTTAACCAAAAAAAAAAATCTCCATCATAAATCCACCAAAAATAATAATTTTTGATAGAATTAATAGCTTTTATGAAGATAATTCTGTCAAAAATAACATGATGTCTTATAGTGTATCTTGCTCTCTTATTTATTTTATAGTTAGAAAGATAGTATGACAATGCCAATTATCCATGTCTCATTATTGTTTTAGTATTATCAATCGCCAAGCTTTAATTCAATTACTTATATCATTTTTTAATCTATTTTATGTTTATTTAAAATTCTCTAGGGATCCATAGTTACAACTTTATTTGTATTAGTTCTTTGACACTTTATTTGGTATAACAACCTAGAGAAGATTATGGACAAATTTTAATAGTGGGTGTCCAGCTGATTCAATTTATATTTATATGATTAAATTTGTATAGCTCACAACATACCATATTAAAAGATGAATTGATGTTTCACTATTAATTTAAATATAGAAATAAAACTTATTTTTAAAATCAAACTCAACATAGAGAATATACTATTCATCCTGAAAGATAAAATGATACTTACTAATCATTATGAAAATGAAAATTAACCATGAATAGAACCATATCAAAAGATGAATTGATGTTTCATTATTAATTTAAATATAGAATTAAAACTTATTTTTAAAATCAAACTCAACATAGAGAATATATTATTCATCCTAAAAGATAAAATGATACTCACTAATCATTTTGAAAATGAAAATTAACCATGAATAGAGTTTAAATCTACGTTCAGAGATTTTTCCCTACTATAGTGAACTAGAGTGTGGTTTACTTTTTTATTGGGTTTTAGGATCCTTTTAGAGGTAAGACTCTAGAATAAATTACATCCTAGGATGAGTCATGATAACAATTTTGATTAATGTGACAACTAAACTTTTTAAAATTTACAACAATTTAAATTTAAGGTTTAAGTTTTCAATATACCAATTAGGAATGGTTCAAATATTGAACACCTCTTTATAGGTCAATGGATTAAAGAAATATAGTTCTTGGGATTCTAAATACTTAGAAACACTCTGACTTATACTAATGTTTGGCTTTAACGATTTAGAACGAGATAAAATTTGTGTTTAAGTTTAAAGTTTATTTGAAGGTCGGGATTATCCTATCGAAAGAATGCATAGAGAGTGCATGAAAAGTTGGACTTATGTTTATTGAAGTGGATAGCTAGATAACCATCTAATCACACATTTTAAAACATTTCTATGTCATGTAGGTAGATAGGTATTATTTAATTTGAAACAATGATTCAAATTCAGACTACAATATAAATGAAATGCATCTAACTAATGCTTTTTAAAGTGACTTTATCCTAGAATATTAAGTCTACTTATGATTTTATAAATTTATTCTAAGACAATCTTTTTCTAAAAAAATTTGGTAGCATTGCAGCTTTATACAACTAGGGAATACTATGTTGACATTGTCGCTTAGTCTCCTCATTCTTTTCCATTGGCTTGTGTGCATTATTTTGTGGACAGTGAAGGAAAATAAAATGCATGTATGTATACATTTATAGGTAATGGTGTTCGGGTATACAATACAAAAATTTATCATTCTAGATCTAACATATGTGTTCCTACAAGGCAACAACACATCCACTGCTAAAACCTAAAAAAAAAATCTTTTTCTAATGTAATCAATCTACCACCCCAAAGAATGTTATGAATGAGTATGAAGCTATATATGAAAAAATGTGTAAAAGAAAATATTTGATGTATATATATCAAAATTTATAGTGTACGTAACCCAGGGTCTGCATGAAAGAAAAGGTGTTTAGGCCCCACCACAACAAGCCTAAATTTCTACACCTATGATGATGCAAATCTATATTTATATCCTTGCTTATTTAATATTTTTATGTTCAAGCTCTTACTCTTCCATATAATTTTTAAAGAGAATGTCCTTAAAGAAAGAGGGATCGTTATCTTTTGGAGCCCCATATATGTATATAATCATTCACCTCTATTGATTTTCACAACTCTTTTACTTTCTTACAACTCAATCTACTTATATAGGAAATCTATAATCTACAATTACAAGAACTCTTTACATTTGTTTTTATCTTATTTACATTCTACATAGACTTTTTACAAAAAAGAAAGTTTAATTGTAATGGAAGTAATGTAAATGATTATGCAAAATAATAAAGTAAAATACAATGCAATACAAAAATGTAAAGTGTACGGGATGTAAAGTGAAGGGTGTAGAAGGAATGATATGACATCCAATGCATAAAAAAAGCCATTACAACAAAGGATACCTTCTAAGCAAGGAACCCAATCAATAAAAGAATCACATGCCTAGCCTAGCCTAAAGTCAGTTATCTTAACAAAATAATTCTATTGTGTGTTCTAAGTCCAGTATAGTTTTCTGGTTTTTATGGTATGAGAAGAATATCAATAAACACAAAAGGTCTAAAAAAGAATTATGATAAATGTATTATTTATCTTAAGAATAAATTCATTAATTATTTATTACAAAGTTGTTTCATCAAAAACACTTTAGAGGTAATGTTTCTTGGTCTTGTTTTTTTCATATTGGGTTTGATATTAATGCAATGAGACCAAAGTCCAAAATATTTTGTTGGATTAAAACTTCTAAGGATCAATTTAAAATTAATATTGATGGTTCTATTTCTCTTGATGGAGCTAGCTATGGTGGTTTAATTAGAGATTATCATGGTGCATGTATATATGGTTTTGCTTAAAACAAACCTAAATGCAATGTTATTTTTATAGTGTTGAGTGCATTATACATGGGTTTTAAACAATGCATTTCCAAAAATCTCTTTGATATATGGATTGAAACTAATTCTAAAGTGCTAGTTTCCTTAATTTCATCCAAAACATTTCATAATGCCATCCTTTTTTTTACCTGTTTAATAAAACTATATATATTCTTATTCAATTTGAATATTGAATATCCCATATTTGAAGGGAGGGTAATGTATGTGCTAATTGGTTGACTAAAAAAGGGATGACTTTATTTATAACTAAATTTTTTATCAAAGACTAATATTTCAGAGTATTGAATGGTATGCTCAGACTTGATGCTTTGGGTTCTCCTTAAATTTGAAGAAAGTAATGGATTTGATCGAAGCTTCATTTGGCTGCTTATTTTTATCTTGTGTTGGGGGTTGAAAATCTATAATTAGTATCTAGGTCTCAAGCTTATTTTAATTTATCTTTTTCTTTGTTGTAAGTAGATGTTGGATACTATGCTTCTTGATTTATCTTTATTAGGTTTGGTTGGGCTAGTGTTACTTCTGTTAGATTATAACCTAAGCTAGGTATCTTCTATTTTTCTACTACTTTTATTACCCCAACTTCTTTGTCTTTTTGGATTTTGATTTTATTTCTTTTTTATTTCTATTTGTTGGCTATGTTTGGTCGGGCTTGTGTTACTTAAGTTAGATTTTGACTCGATCGAAGTGGGTATTTTTTTTATTTCCCTATTGCTATTTTCTTCCATTTTACTAACCATATTTGATTTAAATTGCATAATTTATTGAACTTTATTGAGTTATTTAAATTTATATATTTATATGGTGGTTTTATGTGAGGTAACAAGGATTGGTTGATTCACTTATGCTTTTAGTGGAGACCATGATTGAAGATTATTTGAGAAGATATTAAAGGCGAGATGCTCTTTTTGTCTTTTTTTTTTTCTTATAGGATGGAGTTTGTTTGGTGCATGGTTAGACTTAAAGATGATTCATGCTTTGGCATCTTTTTCTTTCCAATAGGCTTTTTTGGTTATGGAGTATTGCAAACCTTTTATATCTTTCTACATCTTTTTTATAATTAAGGTAGATATCATTGATTCATTTAGCTTCATTTTATTTTTATGGATGTACCTCTTGAAGAAATTAGAGAGTTTCTAATTCCCTCTTAAGGACTTTGTACTCACTATTTTCATGAAATAAAATTAAAACATTTCATAAAAAATTTTGAATTTAACTTTTAATGTTTTATTCTTTTTTTAACATTTTTTATTTTATGGGTTGATATTGTTTAATTGTAAGTTATATAGAATTTGGTGATTAATAACTCTAAGTGAAGTTTGGATTTATTAAACAACAAAGCCTAAGGCTCATAATTTCCATGCATTTGTCAACCTCTAAAAGATGAAGCAGTGGAATAGTTCTCAAAATTTATTTAACATTATATTTTAATTTTAATGAATGTGAGTGTTAAATTTCTCAAATTTGTTTGAAAGTTATGATTAACTCATCTTTAGCCTATTAATTTAATACATTTTGTCCCACCCTTATAAAGGAGAGGTTCTCTTCTTTGGTAGAGAATTAGCAGAGATTTTGAAATTCTTTCTTATGGGGTTATAGAGGTAAGGCAGTTATTATGGGGTTGGCCATCGATTTGGTATGGCTGGCGGAAGGTCGTGGTGTAGATGTCCTACTGGGTTAAGTTTGGTGGTTTTGTGTGGCATGGGGGTACATGGATTGGTTCAGGTTTGAAGTTGTCCTTGAATCTGGTTTTGGAGCGGATATGCTCTTGGTGAGGGATCTCTTATTGTTCAAGAAAGGTTTGTGTGGGTTTTTGACTTGTGCTTACAGATTGTGCTATTCACAAGAAATGTCTATGAAGTGTGTGTTGATCCTCCATCTTCAATTGAGGAGTGAAAATCAAGAGTTATCTTACAAGAAGTCTTCTCCAAACTAGGTTGACATAATCCTAGATGTTTTCTTTGGGATCTAGAACAATTTTGGTGGTAGTAGATATGTGAAGCAAGTTATGTGAGGAGATTTTCATAGTATGTATTGCAGTGTTATTGTAAACAATGGTTATCCTTCCTCTATGTTTTGTTTGTTAGGAAGAGACAATTTGAGAGGCCACTGTGAAGATAAGTACATTATGATGGGTTTCTTGAAGGATCTTGGAGAAACTTTTGATGTAGAACTGGTTGAGATTGTAAACACTTGGCAAATTTATGTTAATAGTTTTGGTGTTTCTTCAGCTTTTTGATTGGTTAGAAGAGTCAAAATGAAAGACTTATGAGAATATCATTTTCCTCCAATTATTTTTAGGTTTGAGGCACGTTCTCTTATTCTTGTATTGGAATATTCAATTGGTAAGAATTTGACTAGAAAAGGAAAATTTCTGGAAATTACTTTGGGTATGGGATCTTGTTATTGTGTCCCGTTAATTCTTTCTCAAGGTATTTTATTAAATCCATAATAGAGTTGGGATTAATATGATTTGCTTAAGTGTTAAGTTTGGATGTGAAGTCCACTGAGATTTTTGTAGATGTTATTTATGATTATAAGGTTGGTAATGATTCTTTTGCATGGAATTTGATATCTCTGTTATTGAGAAGGAAGATCTATGTGTTGATGTTTCTCTTGTTGGAGGTGTTTGTAGGTGACTCAGTTTTCTTATCTTAGGGTTATATTTGATAATATTGTAGAAGCTTTTGATGTCTCCATTAGGGAGATCATATATTAGTCCATGTCTAAGATAAGGGAGATCTAATTTTCATCAGAATCTTCCATGTCCAGAAAACATGAGAAGTTTGAGTGTAAATAAATGATTATTGAATTTTTTGCACCAAACTTTATAATCACTTGCAATGAGTTAACACACAAATTACTAGCTAAGCATTTCCCACTTTTAAAAATTGCCAAGATTAGAATGATATCACAGCTTTTGCCCAATTTGAGGGAGAATAAATTTAAGAAAGTTGGGAGAGATTTATGAAAATGCTTAGGAAATGCCCACATCATGCTTTATAAGATTGGTTGGTTATTCAATTTTTTTTATAATGGATTGGTAGAATACCTTAGGTGATTCATAGATGAAGCATCTCGAGGATCTTTATTTATATGGGATTATTTGGTTGGTTAAAAAGGAATGCAGTGTAAAAGAAATGTAGTGTAAAAGTAATACTTTAGACTTATTTGGATGAATGTAAAGTAAATGAAGGTGAATGATTCTTTTAATTAGTTAGAAGTAATAAATGTATAGTAAAGTCCTAAATGGTGATTGTCGTGGCGGCATAGGTGGCAATGGTCAGCGGTGGATGGTTGTGGAGGTAGCAAATCGTTGGTGGAAACTAGTCTTGGTCGGCCACAGTAGTAGCCATGGTGGTGGCAGGCGACAGAGAGTGGTGGGGGGCAAAGGAGGGAGGCAGACAGTGGTGGCGTAAGTGGGCGTTGGTGACATACACTTGCATACAGAGGCAGACAGTGGTTGTGGTTAACTATAGTAAAGGTGGCTGGTAGTGATAGTAGTGGTCAACGGTGACAGTGATAGTAGTAATTTCACTCAAAATCAGAGGAGTTTTGTTAACACATAAAATGAACTACTTTAATTTACATTAAATTTATTATACATTACTTTGCATCATTTTGTATTCCAACTAAACACCCAAATTTAAAAAAACCACTAAATTTTGAATGCCTTACACCTTAAAGTGATCCAACCAAATAGCCCCTAAAGTTTAAAGGAGGAAAGATAGTGCTTTAAAATCTAAAAACCTAGAAGCACTCTAACCTATATT
Organism: Dendrobium catenatum; assembly: GCF_001605985.2. Classification (NCBI taxonomy): domain Eukaryota; kingdom Viridiplantae; phylum Streptophyta; class Magnoliopsida; order Asparagales; family Orchidaceae; genus Dendrobium; species Dendrobium catenatum. Next base: position 634,306 of record NW_021318565.1, on the reverse strand, counting down.
ATAGTTGGGATTTAGTTCTTTAAATTAGGATTACTAGAAAACCAAAAACACTCTAACCTATATTATGGTTAGGCTTTAATGATTTTGATCATGTTTAAATTTATGGTTTAATTTGGTAATTTATTAGATAAATATGAATACTCCTAGAAGGAAGTATAGAAGTGATACAATTATGAAAATTGAACTTACATTTGCAGATATCTTGCTATCAACCTAGGCACTTTATGAAAATATGTTTTTAGGTCTAATGAAAGTAGGATACATATTCTATTACTTTAATAAGGAATCAAGGTTTCAGTTTAGGATTCAAAAAAGACTTTGAAGATGCTAGGGATTCAAATGCATCTAAGTAATGTAATTTGAAACAAAAATTAACTTAAATAAAAAATCTTTATATGCGATTAATACAAACCTACATGGTTGGCTTTTTAAGAAAAATTTAGCAACATAAGAGCCTTAAAGCATTAGGGAAAATAAGGCTTATCACAGTCTCTTAGACCACCCCTAGCTTTCCATTGGATTATATGAGTTTGTTTTTGCACATAGAAGGAAAACAAAACAAATTATGAATGCAAGAAAGTAATGTGTTAGTGTTTTAAAGTATAAACATCTTAGAATCCTAGGAGCTTAGATTATATGTCCAAACAAAAGCTCATCCACTACAAGGAAACCTAGGAAAAGTATGTAATATTCTAATATATAATTCATACATATATATGCAATCAATTAAAGAAGTTTATGTAAAAGCGGGTAAATAAAAGTCCATGGAAAGCTCCAAATAATTTTAAAACTATGGTCTACTATAAAGTAATGGTGGAAAAGTTCCACATATTATAAACATTGATTTGTACACCAATACAATGACAAGTTTATAAAAAATATAATTTCTTATTTAATGTCTTTAGGCATGAGAATTCAGGATGCAAGCTTCAAGCTTTAGGCTCCACGTATGAACAAGAGTCTATATAATTTCAAAAGATATGATCTTCCTTCGATTGAACTTCTATTTTTTACAATAAGTAAATGGATTTTAGACTTTTATAATTCTTTACATTTATAACTAGATACAAATTAACATTTACATTTAAAAAGAAAAAAAAATCAACTTTTACAGGGTTACTGTAAAAATAGTGACTGTATAATTATACATCATTATAGGCCGCATCAGAGAGTGTAATAAAAAATAAACACTCACATTATAACAATCCACTAGAATTGAATCAAACTAAAATAATGAATCAAATGTAGAAAATTAAACACACACACAACCACAACATCCTAACTTAGATTAGAGTTGGTTATCTTATCAAATAATTCTAATATGTGTGTTAAGCTATGTGGATCGAATATATCATAAATGGAGTAGTGACTGAGTTATCTATAAGTTTAAATCCTTTGTTGTAGGCCAATGGGTTTTGATTCAAATTTAATTTTTAATAACTTACAATTTATTTAATGGATTTTAATTGTTTAATCAAAAAGTTCCAACCTTCCAAATGAATGTATTTATTTCATTGCAAAGAATATAGCAAACACATAAAACCCTCTTTTATTTTAATTCATTTACTTTAGGTTTTAAAGAACCATGCAAATTAACAACATTTTTTCAATGTAAATTAACAACATCAATATAAATTGAAGTCATTAATCAACAAGTCATGGGCTTACAAATATATATATATTTCATTCTAATTAGGATAAAGAAAATACATAAACCATCCATTTATTTTAATTAATGTTGATTTACTAATTTTAGGTTTTGATTTATTTCATGGAATTCAATTGAATTGCTTTATCAAATTGATTGGATAAAATTTGATTTATTTAAATTAAATCATTTAATTTTTATTTAAATGTGTTTTAATTATTGTTGTTGTTTAGCTTTAAAGTTTATAGAATATACTTATCAACAACTTCTATGTGTAGAAGTTAATTATTAGCAAGTTCTAGGGTCATATTTATAATGTTACCAATCATCCAAACTAGGATAGATAGGTTGCATAGAGGCCATCATTTTAATTAACTGTTTTTGTCCTTAAAGCTTTCGAATCTGATACGTATTTTCCCTCCATAAAGGAACCAAGAATATGGGTATAAAAGTTGTAATGACTATTTGTTTTATTAATGACTTTAACAAATTTTGTTCATTGATTACTAATTTATTAAGTTTACAATAGAAGATTTATATTATGTTAATTAATTCGAGGTGTTGTCACAAAGGGCACGAGGATTAAGGCCTCCTTAGGATAGGTAGCCTTGTAGCCTATGGTAGTCTAGCCTAAAAACTTAATTGAAAAAGTGAAATTTTAATTTATTATTTATGTTCATTTCATTTAATTCATTACATTGAAAGTTTATTGAATTTTTGGTTAATTTTTAAAATTTAGTAATAATTTTTTATTTAATTAATTAAATTTGACAATCTATTTGCTTTTCAATTTATATCAGTTTCTATAATTTTTAAATTTTTAAAAATAATAATCCCAAATGACGAGTCTACTAGCTTTGAGTTTGTTCAATTTGGATTTTTCTATCATTACTTATGATTTTCATAACTTAAGCTTATTAATGAATTATTTGATTTTGACCACATGTTGATTGTTTATTTTATAATAAATTCTAAAATTTTAATATTTTTTCTAAATAATAAACCCAAATTTGACTTCAATGCCTTTGAGTTTGGTCAATTTCAATTTGTCTATATCTACTTATGAATTTTACAAGTTAATCTTATTTATTGAATTATTTCATTAGAAAGGATTTATAACTTTTGTACCAAATAAATTTTAAACTTCTAAAGATTTTTCCAAATGTCAGATATGAGTCTAAAGAATGATTTCAAGTGTTTAAAATTTATTTAGAAATTTTAACTTTTTTAATTATTTATTTTAATTTATCCTTGAGTTTTCTTGATTTTAAATTATTTTTTATTTGGATTTGATTTTAAGGGGGATTTATTTTTCCTAAGGTAAATGTAACAATACCTTGGGGATTTGATTTTAGGAAATCTGTGAATGAAATTTGGATGCAATCAATGGTATTCTAATCCATAGACATAGCATAACAAACACACCAAAGTCCAAATTCAATTTTAATAAGGATTCACATATATGGAATTCTTAATTCATATGTTAATAAATGATCTATGACCATAAAAAAATTCAATTGAAGCCCTTAGAGGATTCAGTTTGACCTAAAATTTTTGGATATGAAAAGCACATGGCCAAGAATCATTTACCTCACATGGTGAATTAAATTTAATGAATAATTCAAGAAATACCCATTGAGTATTTTTGTAATTACATTTAATGCATTAGAAATTACTATTTATATTCATAGGGCTTTGGTAGTACTCAAGATGAATCCATAGAGTCTAAAATAAGTGCATAATTTTTTTTTTAAGTTTCACTAAAATTTGTTTTTTATTTTATTAACCAATTACATTATAAGCATGCTTTTACACATGGTGTTATATAATTGGTTGGGAAATCATTACTGTCTTGAAGGAATAACTCAACATTGATCTGAGCTCTCTGATCTAGAATTAGGTGGTTCAAGTTTAAAGGGATGAAATTGAAGGATAAGAGCACAAATAACTAAATGACAAAATTTGAGTTGTCCTCTAAAGTCAACAGTTCTGATCTTGTCTCTTACCTCTTGCTTGAATTTCTATCTGTTAGGATTTTCAATAAGATTTAAGAGATTGGATCAGTGAATCTTCTTTTAATTTCATAGGAATCTTCATCTTTACATGAACTTTTAATCCAACGGTCAAATTCAGTTGAATTTAAATTTTCTTTCACACTCTATCGGGCTAGGAGTTAAAAAATAGAAGATTACCTCATGGATTACTCGAATTGTGTTAGCCTGAGTGCAACCATGATTTTCTAACCTCAGGGAGTCTTTCTCTTCAAAAAGCCTCAAATTAGAGGTGGAATGGATTGAAAGTTGAGGTTTTACGATGTAAACTTCAATGGATATCACTTAAACTAGCATGAGATGGTTAAAAGGAGAACTGGGGAAGTAAGGAATGAACTTTCTCACTCTTAGGATTCTGAACAAAATGAAAAATAAAACCCTTGTTCAGAGATAGAAGAAGCTATTTATTGACATTGAAATTAAATTTGGCAAAGAATTAGGCTCAATTTAGACCATGTCAGGCCATTATGTTTGGTTGAGATGGTCATAAGGATAATATATATTTTTAATTTTTATATAAATAAAAAAAATATTAATGCTTTGGATTTGGTATCCATTGATTTGATTTAAATATATGTATTAATTTCTTCCAATTAAATTGACATAGCTTAACATTATACCACCGCGAAGGTTAGGCTAATGTTTTGATATCAAAGGGAGAAACTATAATTTATTTTTCTAATCAAATGCAACATACAGAGTATACAAATCATTCCAAAGGATAAAAAGCCTATTATCCTATCGTTCCAATTAGAAGAATAAATTATAAATTTATTTCCACAATCAAATATAGAGGATATTAAATTCATCATAAAAGCAAATAAAATATTCACCTATCTTTTGATTTCGAAATTAAATTTAGAATATAGATAAATCTTGTATGCATTCACAAATTTTTTCACTACCTTAACAAGAAAATAAGATAGGGCTTATTTTATTGAGAGATCCAGACTTCCTATAAGAGCTAGACCCTATTGTTAGGAGAATACTTTGAATTAAAATGAAGACTAAATGATTTTAAAATTCATATAAATTTAAAGAAATACTTGGTCTACTTATATTTTGATGCAAATACTTTAGATTATAAATTCTGGATTATGGTTTAGAAATTTAGATTTTTAATTAAGGAAGGATGTGTATGGAGAGGGGTGTATATAATCTGGACTTATCACTTACTTAGAGTAAGCTGCCAGCTAATAGTCCTAAGCACATCAATCATCGTATGCATGAAGGATTTGATAAGCTCTTTCTTAAAAGTTAAGAGTTGCTATTAAAAAAATTAAATAAAATGTTATACAACATGTTTACAAAAAAATAGAAACTACTCATATGATGTAAATAATGCTTGAACAATAATGTATAAAAGAACTGATTTATTAATTTATAAATTTGTAAGGTACAACTTTGGGTCAACAGTAAAGTAATAGTGGCTATGCCCCACCAATAACACATGTGGATTCTAATCCTATCATACACATGTAGAATCAAATATAACTGCTTATGGTATTCAAGTTCCAAGTCTTTTATGGAATTCTGAAAAGAAACATCCTCTCAGGAAAAGGACATTACTTTTTTGGACACCCTATAAGCAGTTATCTTTGATTCTATTATAACTCATGAAAATTTATAACTTATTATATATAAAACAATCTATGAAATTTAAATATATATTTCTCTTTTTATATACATCATCACATAGGAACATTCTTTTTCATAGAAATTAAAGAGCATAATAATAATAAAATGCAAATATGACGGTGTAGTGTGAGCAGTTATATATATAGAAAAGTAATCAAAAGTAAAATGCATGGTTCTGATTTAAGTCACTATGCTCTCTAGTGCACTAACAAAAATAGTAAATATGACATCTAGATTTTGCATAAAGTAAGCAAACACACATGTGTTCCCTCTATGAAAAGAGACCCAAAATCAAACCAAATCAATCCACCGATACAAACCTAGGCTAAAGTTTGTTGTCTTAGCAAACCATCTAAGTGTGTGGAAGATGTTTTGTGGCTTTGATATATCCTATATGAATTTAATGTTTAGATTGCGTGCATTTTTAATATTTATTCATTAAAGGCTAAAAGGGATTTTTAATTAAAATTTAAGGGATGTGTATTTGCATTTTGTTATTCAAGTTTTAAATATTGAAATTATTTATTTAATTTTATAGAATCTATTGATTAATAACCCCAAAATATAAGGGCTATTAATGAAAGTTCATTTTGAATGTTATGCCCTTATGAACTAGCCCAAGACTAACCAAGAGGGGGGGGGGTGTGGGGAGTTAATTGGTGTTTTAAAAATTTCTCAAACAAAATTTATGATCTTAAACCAAACCAGAATCCCCCACAAAAAATTAAAGTGCGGAAAAAAATAAGAAAGAACACACTAAATTTTATATTAGTTTTGTCAACTCGACCTACATCCACTCCCCAGAGCCTCTCCTCCGGGTATTACACTAAACTCAGTGACTCTCCTTTTGCTCCCATAAAAAGGCGGAGAAGCCTGGACAAACCTCATTTCCACCAACTCTGGTGAGGCAGAGAACCCAACTCATTTTGCTTCCTCTTGAAGCAGACAGAGAACCCAACTCCTTTTTCTTCCTCCTGAAGCAGGTAGAGAACCTCATTTAATTATTGAAATAGACCTCTCTAGAACATCAATGAAACCATGGACGATGACCGAAGAAGATGACTCAGATCCTTGCTTAGAGTAACCTTTGTGAAACCCTCACAAACTCCCCCTCATAAGATCCTCTCTCTCTCTCTCTCTCTCTCCCTTACTCTCCCTCTCCTCTTGGCTCTCTCAGGTCAGGATATCAGCAAAAGATTCAATCTTGGGTAAATAAGAGGTCTTATCTAGAAGAGCTTCAAATTTGCCCTTAATTGCAACAAACCGACAAAGAATGTCTATGATGATTGACGGATCATCTTGTACGATCAGTATAAATTTAACTCAATCAGTCAGGATGATCTGGGGAAGACTAGATGATTAGAAGGTTTGTTTGTTATGCTCATCTAGGATGATAGTGCATTGCCTTGTATGATTAGTTTAAGATGTTAAATATCATCTATACCATCACTTTGTTCGACCAGACTTTACCTGTCTGGACGATGAAAAAATAACTGATCATCCGGGATAATTTCTCAATCTTCCTGTATGATTAGTTCAAATCAATATATATCATCCAGAATATGCCCTGGTCATCCAGGAAGAAACTAAGTTTTATTTAACTAATTGTCCCCCCGATCCTGAGATCATCCATTATGATATGATTAAGAAATCAAACCTTAATTATTTTCATTAATAACTAAACTAATTTAGGCATAATTGTACTGCATTGTCCAAGATGATATCCAGGATAATGACCAAAAATAAAACATGCCTAAAGTGTTGGCGGCTGATTCTTTCTGATTTTAGCCTATCATTCAAGAAGATGATAATATTGTCCAGGACGATTTGCTTAATTTTGTCTGCCTTAACCAAGATGCCCTAATTAGGGTTTCTATTTTGAACTGATCATCTAGGACTATTTTGGATCATCCCAGATGATATGATCAAAAATAGAAAACTTTAGAAATAGATAGAATTTTTCCCCCTGAGTGTGTGTATGAAAGGTTACTAAGCATCATGACCCACTTTGTTATATTTGACTTAAGAAAAGGTAAAAACTCTTGACGTGCACTTACATTTTGACTCAATTCTAGTCTACCCAATCTTGAGATGGTTTGATTTGCAATTGATCCTGTGGACCTGAAATGTTAGTATGCAAGGCAGTCGTAGAAAAAAAAAAAGAAGTGTCATAAATGTTTGCTATCATCAAAATTAGAATCTCTGAGTCCTGATTTGCAATGCTAAGGTTTTCAAATGAAATGTCCATCCTCTATACAGGACAAGTGATCATATGAGAGCCTCTAAAGACTTATTAGAGATAGATAAGGGTTTTTATAAATTAAATACACATGCCTATCAGATGGAAGCATGCATAGTGTATAAGGTCGGTATATTGTATATTTTTATGGATCCCCCAATCGAATGCATTAATGCCTTCCTGAAAGGTTCATGCACAATACTTAAGATTTTTATTAATTTTATTTGAGTTATTTGGATTTGTTGAAATTAATAATAAAGGGTTAATTAAATTAATCATTATTTTAATGATACTAAGTTTTCTATGTTTAATATTTTATCCAAAGAGGATGTGTATGGTGAATACTATAATTGCCTATGTTAGCTAAGACACACCTTAATTGTCCTTAAATGACATTAAATTGTATACGTTTGGAATCAATGTTTTCTAACCCTTGATATACACATAAACAATCACTTCACATTAAATAAGTGTACTAAAACTAGATAACATGAAAGTAAATGAATTTCAAAATATTTAAGTCAAATCTTGACTTAAGCATTTGGAAATTTAATTAGGAAATAATGATATGTCAAATGGGTTTAATAAGACATGTTATTTTAATGAGGTATCATATATTAACTTAGCTAAAATTGAACCCAACTTATTGAAAATTTGGAGAATAATTATAGGAAATAGGAATTCAATGCTATTGCAATTATTCTCCAAATTGTCAATAAATACCCATGGATCTATTTTTCCTTAATAAAGATCTATTAGTAATTTTAGTGAGTATTTATATGAATAAAATGGCTTTGAAATGTAATTATAGTTAATTTTTAAAGTTAAAAGGCAAAACTATGGTAAATCTAAATAAAAATCTTCAAAATTAAATATCCTAATTAAAATTCTTTTTAAAATGTTTCCTCATTTTATCATCATATTATATATCTTTGTAGCTTAATATATATGTTAGGACATAATCCAAAATTTTAAAATTAAATTATTGAGAATCAATGTAAATTTAAGAATTAAGAATTAAAAAAGTTTGTCACAAAAAATTTTAGAATCTAGGTAAAATAGTTAGAAAAATATTCTTCTCCAATTATGATGATCTAAACCTATCTTTTGACCAATACCAAATTACTGATGGTAGTGAGATTATGTTTTGGTTGAGACTCAAGAATATGACTATGAATATCAATGGTCTAGTCTTTACTTTCGTTGAGCCTTCAAAAATCCTAGAAAGGAAGCCCATCTAGAATTTCACTCTAAGTAGCAAGATTGAGACAATCACTTAGGTCTTTAAGCCCTTTATGTTCTAAATGGTTTAGCACCACAAGATAATTCTTAAGAAAAGAATTTCGAAAAAAAATGTTATTATGTATGATTCTTTAGCTCCCTTATCTACTTCACACAGTTTTGAGATTGGAAATTCCTCTACATCTACTATGATGGAGAAAATGTAAAGATATGATAAGAGTTATTTCATCAAGCAATAGATGGATAACAAAAAGTAAAATCATTGTTTAATTATCCATGATTGTTGCAATGGAAGCTAATATATTTGAGTTTTCTCAAACCTCTCTACTCTTAAGTGGTAGTAGGTTTCATTCTCTTTTCTAATCAAGGAAAAGGGAATGTTATGGTAATTGTTCATTCACCACCATAGCTATTTGACTTTGATTTGAAATAGTCATTTGATGATAAAATGAGAAAGTTTATCTGTCGATTGAAATGAGTAATGAAGAGATGCAAGAAACATTTTGGCTAGAGTAAAGTAGATTTCTTGAAGAATTTGAAAGGTATGAGCAGTGATAAAAGAGAGATAAAAATCCTAAAAGTGGATGTTATTAATCTAAGCGAGGGCTAGGAGGAGATTCTCTTGATAGCATGCTACTTATACTCTTACTAATAGATACCAATGAATCTCTCAGACATCTTAAATGCATCTGAACAATATTCTTTTGGTTGATGACCAGTACAAATAAGAACTTTTGGATCCTTGAGATATTAAATATTTTCTCTAAGTGATTTTGAGATTACCATAACCCCCATTTATAATAGGTTTAGTGTACCTTTGTAGTTTCACAACCAACATTATTTCCATATGTTTCCTTTTGTTAATAAGGTATGTGATGGAGTTATGCCTCATTTTCTTATTTTGATGTGGATAGTTTAAGGAGTCCATTTCATTCTCCTCAGACTTTAGTTGTGAATATGGTGTGGAAAACTATGATGGTAGACACACCTCTCTACAATCCAGATGCATCAGTGAATCATGTAATGAAGGTGAAAAAATATTAAATGTATAGTTTCATAATTTAATTGTTATAATGAGTATATTTTAGTTGATCCTCTATTTGTAATATAAAAAAGAAGAAATGATGAATGAGTTAAAAGCTAGTTTAAAAATATATTGATGTAAAAGTAGTAGATTTTAATCTTAAGCATGATGATCTCTTAGAAGACATGTTAGATAAAATATATATATATGGTAAGTATTAAAGCATCACTATAAAATAATTAATTATAGAAGACTAATTTTTAAGATGTTATTATTGAGGAGGGTGTCACACCAAACTTAACACGAAGATTATTACACCAGTTTCACTAGAATGGAGACTAAATTTTGAGAATGAAAAAAAATGAAAGAGATTACGATGAACATGGCCTCATTACAAATTCAAATAAATTTTCTATGTGAACATAAGTTGACTTTGTAGAGTTAATTTAGTGGTGGGTTTAAGAATAGGATTGTAATAGTGATCAACTTGAGGTTTAAACTGGTCAAATTTGAGAGCTCTAATTTGATTTTAAATTACAAGAACAAGTTAAAAACTCATCCAAAATTAATGAAATTTCCCTAAATAGTTAGGGAAAAGTGTGCAGTTATAATCTAGAAAGTTTCAAAAATTTTGAAAAAGATGTTTATAATTTTTGAGAATTTTATAATGACCAGGTCTAAAAATACCATAAACTTATAAATTTTTTAGGTTAGGTTTATTCTTTAGAAACACATTAACTAATGATGTAACATGAAGAAAAAACAATATAATTGGTAGATAATTTATTAAGAATAAATTTAGTGCCTTTCAAAATTTTTGGTTTGTATATGAGATCACCAAATATCAACTTTAATAATATTAGGTCTATTTTCAACCCATATTTGGTCAGCCACTCAACATTGGATTAGCCACGAGAATTGTTGAAACTTGTTCACTATGAATTAGGTTGTTAAACCTAAGCTAATGTCCTACGGCTAATCAAGAAGGGGGGGGGGGGTGTCTTCCACCACTACACGGTGCGGCAGAGAACCGTCATCCTTTTACACTCTTCCTTGTGTTGGCAAAGAACCATCCATCCTTTCACACTCTCCCAGTGTAGGAAGAGAACCCTTCATCCTTTTACACTCTCCTAGTGTGAGCAGAGAACCCTTCGTCCTTTTACTACACTCTCCTAGTGTGGGCAGAGAACCCCTCGGCTGTTCACACTCTTTTAGTGTGGGCAGAGAACCCTTCGGTTGTTCACACTCTCCTAGTGTGGGCAGAGAACCCTTCGGCTGTTCACACTCTCCATGTGTCGGTAGTGAACCGGATCTCCTTGACAGATCTTCTTTACAAGAAATCTAGAAGGAAGAGAGAAAAAGAGTGAAGTAATCACAAACCAAGAGTAGAGACTCTTACCTTTGAGTACCAAGTGAAACCTTTACGCTCCAATGGCAAGAAATCTCCTTCAAATGCTCTCTCACACTCTCTCTTTGACTCTCCTTTCAATTGGCACAAAGATCAGTAGGCAAAAATATTAAGTGGCAGTTTAGATTGGACTTTATATAGGAAAGACACAAAAAGTCATCCAAAAACAGCTAAAATTTAAGTCTATGTATAGTGGATTGTCCCGTATGATCGTGGATCGTCCTGGACGATTTTACTTAAATCAGTTAAAAATGAACCCAATGTATATTGGTACGAATTGACTTCGTACATGAGCATCATCCCGTACTAACTATGTTCATCCGGTACGAATGGTTATTCCATAGGTCAGTTCCAAAAACTGTAGGATGTTGCCAAAAAATTGAAGAGTCTGTTCACTACATTCTGGAACGAATGTAACTTTGTTTGGGATGAAATTTATCCAGAGGACCTCATCCAAAGACGAGTAAAGTGTTTCATCTCCATGAATAGTATTAATTTGAAATCTAGAGGAGTTCATCCAGGGTAGAACAAGGACTTCATTTAGACGAACGAAACAAAATGGAAATCTAGAGGATTTTGTCTAGGGACAAAAATTATATTTCATCTGGACGAACAGTGATAAGTGGAAATCCCGAGGAGTTCTTCCAGGGACAAAAATTATATTTTGTCTGGGCGAACAATGATAAGTGGAATTCCCGAGGAGTTCATCCAGCGACTAAAATTATATTTTGTCTGGACGACCAGTGTTAAGTGGAATTCCCGAGGAGTTCGTCTAGGGACAAAAATTATATTTCATCTGGACGATCAGGACTTAGAAATTTTTTCCACTCCCTGTTCGTTCCATTGCTCTTCCGAGGGGACAACTGACTTGATCGTCCCGTACGAATTGAGTTCGTCCAGTACGATTAGTATAAAATTTTAAGAATTTCCCCAAGTGTGTGTGTGTGCCTTACTCAATTTATAATCACTCCCTTTCAAACTAAATAATGAAAAGTATAAGCTTCAAATTACAAACTATCTTATGCCCAAATTGATTTGAAGTCTTCATAGTCTGGAGTTCAATTTTTTCCTGAAATGTTAGTCCACACAAGAGCAAAAACAAATCTTCCAAAAAGTGTTAGGAGATAACAACACATAAAACAATAATATTTGGAATCATCAAAACTACACAAGTTGCAAGAATGTAAAACATGCAAATAGAAACTCTCTTAACAATCTCACCCTTTTTGATGATGGCAAAACAATTATTATTTGGATAATTTCAAATTCTAAGCATCTCCTAAACTCCGCCTAAATTGATGAACATATGAAAATAAGGAGGCTTTGAACAACAAGTTTTAACCTTTTCCTTTAAAAAAAAAATACGATATGATACGAACAAGACAATACAGAACAACAATAACAATAAAAAAATACGAAGAATATTTTCTCCCCCTTTTGACAACAGCAAAAAGAGAAGAAGAAAAAGACCAGAAATATAAGGAGTCATATGATAATCCTTTGATAATTGATCCTTGAAAGTGATTGAAATAAATCTTGCAAATAAAATTAAAACATTAGGCAAATCATAGTAATCCATAGAATTTAAGAAGATATATAACATTGATAATAAAAAGTATATATCAAAAACAGGAGTCAATTTAGACACTAAGATAGAGAAAATAATTGCAAAAACGATGATTAGAAAAATTGTATATTTTAAATTTAAAAATAGAATATAAATGTACAGAAGATCAATTTGAATTAAGAGATTAAAAGATTATGGAAAGAAATAATTACCACATGTGGCGCTTTGCGCATCTTTTCAAATTTGTGGCACATTTTTGTGCATCTTTTCACTTATGGGCTTATTTTGTGCCTCTTTTTCACATTACAAACCTTTGCGCATTCCTTTTGATTTTTGTACATTTGTATATTTTTTAAGAGTAATCCTATTCTTTCCAAAATCAATAAAAAAAATTTTCAAATTTTTCTAAGTGCTTAAATATTTATTGATAAGTGAAATACAAAATAAAAAATATCACAATTGTAATAATAATATTAGACATTAATGTAGTCTAAATAAGAGACATGAAATTGACAATCTTAATTACATTAAGTTATAAGCAAAACTTAAATTAAAAAAAATAGATTTTCTAATGAATTTAATTTTAACTTACATTTCAAGGTATAACACTTTTAAGATAAAAAATTATAACAGTTGTCATATGGGCTAACACACATTTCAAAAACAAGATTAAAGCTAAAACATGATAACTTATATTGATATCAAAATGAACGATGTTACAATCAATGCATATGATATCAATACACCATAAGATTCAAAAATAAAAAACATCTAATGAAAAGAAAAATACATCACATTTTCCTAAAACACAAAACTAACACATCAACTAAAGAAACACGTAAAATCAATTACGTGTGTCACTCAGAAGGACCCTGATCTGGAGGAGGAGGAGGAGGTGCAACATTGAATAGGTTAAAATAAGTACTCATCATAAGCACGTTGGTACTAATATCATTCATTTGTTCTCTCATAAACCCCATGTCTTGAGCGTACTGTACATCCTGCTGCTGCATGTGAGTTTTAATTTGATCAAACCTTTGATCAAAGTGAGACTCTAAATGATCAAATCTTTGAACCAAATCCTAATAATTTTGTTTAGTAGCAGTTGCATGTGCATTTTCAGCTTCTTCCTCAGATTCACTAATAACAACATGAGTTTTCTTCTTTATTAAAGATCGCTCTAAAGGATCCTCATTGAAGTAGAGCAGTTCTTTAAATTCTTTGTCAGGATATACTAAATCATATTTCTTATCCAGAATGTAGGCGACTAGATGTCCTAAGGAAATGTTGTTCTTTCTTTTATGTGCCACATGATCAATTTTAGAGAGTCCATAAATGTAGTCAATTAGGATTTGGGCCTCATTAATAGGTTGTTTGGTCATGATCAAGTAGGTAACAGTAGAAAGAAGAGGAGTGACGTTGACTCTATCTCTAGCTTTGGGAATTATGGAAGTACTAAGAACATGTTGGATGATACGACATTAAGATTTAGAGTCGCTACCTTAGGCAAATGCTCCTTAAATTTGATTCCTCTAATTACTTGATTTATTTCAGTCCAGTTAAATGCAGAATTGGTGGTCATGGTGTGTGCTCTAATTCCTTCTGTCCTTAAATTTAAAAAGATTCATAAGTCAGCTTTAGTGATTTCAAATTTTTTCTTAAAGACATAGGATCTAGTTATTGAGTGGTCGGTGTTGAAAGACATGTTTGCTAAGAAGTAGTGGAAGGTTTCCTTGTTATAGAAATGAATTAAGGTGAGGATGAAACCAAATTGAGTTGAGGCAAAAAAGTTCATTACCTTGAACGTTAATTGTTCTTGAAGGAGGACTCTAGATGGGGTGATTTTTGCGAAGACAAACCTAGGAAATGATTCTTCATTTGCTTTAGAAAGAAAGTTATTGGAAGAATTCTTTTGGCGCTTGCTTGAACTTGCCATTGTTAGGATCTAAGGAACGAAAGGGTTTGAAAATGAAGTGAGAGTGTGACTGTTAAGTTCAGAAGCCCGCCAATTTATTAAAAAATGACTGTTCGTACAAATGAAATCACTTTCGTCATGTACGAAATCCAGTTCGTCCTATACGAAAAAATTTAGTATGGACGAACGAATGAGTCCAAAATAAAACGGCTTTTCGTAATCACACAACTTACGAAGAATCGTTTTGTACAGACTTTTGACCAAACAATCGTACAGACAAATAGGTGTTCATCCTGGATGATAAAAAATTTAAGATCTTCTTGATGGCAGTTGAAACCATTCCCCATATCGAACCGACATGTGTTCGTCTAGACGAACCAAATTCATACGTACGAATAGGGTATTAAGAACGACCTTATCCGTTTTACTATTAGTCAATCATCCCATCATTTTAGAATTTCATCCAGATGATCGTTATGATTGTACAGCTGAAGTGACAAATAAAAATAGAAAAATTGGATGCAAACGATTCAAAATCCAACATTTGACACACTACACAATTCGTCCCGGATGATTATCACTTAAAAAGTTTAAAAGCATGCACTCAATCAAAACTAAAACCAAGGCACACTAAAACACAATGAAAAACAAAAACACAAACTCAAAATAGAGAAAAATTCACAAACACAAGGATACAGAAAATTAGAAACTCATAAAAACACAAAAAAAAATATTAACTAAAGAACACACATAAATGTTGCAGAAAACATTTTTAATTAAGCATTCAAATCAATTATTCCAAGCCTTATTCTTAATGCACTGAAAGTATCAAAGGCTAAAGATTTTATAAAAATTTCTGCAAGTTGATTTTCAGTAGAAACATGAGTGAGTTCAATTACTCATTTGGATATATGATCCCTTATGAAATGATGCCTTATGTCTATCTGTTTGGTTCTTAAATGTTGAATAATATTTTTAGAAATGCAAATAGCACTAGTGTTATTTCAACAAATTGGAATAGTGCCTATAGTTAAACTTAAATCAATCAACTGTTGTTTCAACCAAAGTACTTGAGCCACACAACTTTCTAATGCAATCTATTCAGCTTCTGCACTAGATAGGGCTACTGAATTTTGTTTTCTACTGGACTAAGAGACTAAAGAATTTCTAATAAACTGACATGTTCTAGAAGTGCTCTTTCTGTCCACTCTACAGCCTTCAAAGTCAGAATCTGAATAACCAATTATTTTAAATGAAGAGCTAAACTTAGGATACCAAATTCCTAAGTTCTGAGTTCCTAAAATATATCTTAGAATCCTTTTTACTGTTGTCTTATGTGATTATTTTGGATATGATTGAAATCTAGCACACAAACATGATATCGGGCTGGCTAGCTGTCAAGTAAAGTAAAGATATAATTATCCCTCTAAATTTCTTTTGATCAACATATTTGCCCTTAGGGTCCTTATCCAACTGAATTGAGGAACTCATAGGTGTACTAACAGGTTTAGCATTATCCATTTTATACTTTTTGAGGATGTCCTTAACATATTTTGATTGACTAATAAATGTACCCTCCTCAATTTGCTTAATGCTAAATCTTATAAAGTAGCTTAAATCTCCCATTAGACTCATCTCAAATTCACTACTCATTATTTTAAAAAATTCATCATAAAGATTTTTATTTGAAGATCCAAAGATGATGTCATCCACATAAATTTGTACAATAGTATACCCTTTCAAAATTTTTATAAAGAGAGTTGTAACCATACTTCCTTTTTCAAATGATCTTTCAAGTAGGAAGGTGCTCAAACTCTCATACCAAGCCCTAGGTTCCTGTTTCAATCCATATAATGCCTTTTTCAACTTAAAAATATGATTTGGGTGTTTAGAATTTTCAAAACATGGTGGTTGTTCTACAAAAATATGTTCTTGAATTACCCCATTTTAAAAGGCATTTTTTACATTCATTTGAAATAATTTAAATCCTCAAAAAAAGGCAAAAGTTAACAAAACCCTAATTGCTTCAAGTCTAGCTAAAGGGATAAAAGTCTCCCCAAAATCAATCCCTTCAATCTGATTATACCCCTTAGCAACTAATCTAGCCTTATTTCTAATGACTACTCCTGAGTCATTCATTTTATTTTTGAATACCCACTTAGTTCCAACTACACTTTGATCCTTTGGCCTTGTAGTTAATTCCCAAACTTTATTTCTTACAAATTGATTTAACTCTTCTTGTATGGCCAAAATCCAAAATTCATCCAAAAGTGCTTGATCAATATTAGTGGGTTCAATTATTGAAATGAAGGCTGAATGATTGACTTCTTTGTTTAATCCACTCCTAGTCCTTACACCCTCACTAGGTTCACAAATTATCAACTCCTTTGAGTGGTTTTTAGAAAATCTCAAATTTCTAGGCAAAGGGTTTTCTATCTCCAAATTTTTTTCCACATTTTTTTTTTCAAATTTTCTTCTAAATTTATTTTATCAATCTTTTGGGAGTTATCCTCAATCTCATCTTCTACAACATTTGGATCTTCCAAATTTCTAGATTTATCAAATACAACATGTGTGGTCTCCTCAATTCTCAAAGTTCTTCTATTGAATATTCTTTAAGATTTTCTAACACTTGAGTATCCAACAAAAATTCCTTCATCTGATTTTGGATCAAATTTTCCTAAGGAAGATTTTCCATTGTTATGTATAAACACCTTACAACCAAAAACATGCAAATAAGACAAATTAGGTGTTCTTCCTTTTAGCAACTCATAGGGTGTTTTCTTTAAATTAGATTTCACATTCACCCTATTCATAACATAACATGCAGTACTAACCATCTCAGCCCTAAAATATTTTGGAAGTGAGTATTCTGCCAATATTGTTCGGGCGGCTTCTATTAATGTTCTATTTTTCTTTTCGACTACCCCATTCTGCTGAGGAATTTTAGGTGCAGAAAAGTTGTAATCAATTCCTTTTTCCTTTTAAAAATTCTCAAATCTTTTATTTTCAAATTCTCCTCCATGATCAGTTTGTATAGTCATGATTTCACACCTAAGTTTTCTTTGAATTCAAGTAAAAAAAAATCTAAATTCCTCAAATAATTCACTCTTCTGAAATAGAAATTTAACCCATGTGAATCTTGAGTAATCATCCACAATCACAAATCCGTATACCTTCCCTCCTAGACTCACAGTTCCAACTGGTCCAAAAAGATCCATATGCAAAATCTCCAATGGTTTACTAGTTCTAAGATCCTTATTGGACTGAAAAGAGGACTTCACTTTTTTTCCTAATTGACATGCATCACAAAGGTGGTTCTTAGTAAAGTATAGTTTTGGTATGCCTCTCACTAAGTTCTTTTGGGTAATCCTCCTAAGGTTTTTCATGCTAGAATGACAAAGTCTTCTACGCCAAAGCCATGATTCATCAGAACTAGTATTTAAACAAAAAGCAGTAGAAGTATGAATGCAATTCAAGTCTAGCATATAAACATTGTTTACTCTTTTACCATTCAAAACATCATTTCCATTTAGGCTTAATATGCAGCTAGTAGGAAAAAGTTTTACACAATATCCTTTGTCATATAGCTGGCTTATAATTAACAAATTATGCTTTAAGCCTTCTAACAATAACACATTTTCTATGTAAAAATTCTTAATATTTCCAATCATATCTGTCCCAATCACCTTTCTTGTGGTGTTATCTCCAAGTGTAATGCCTCCACTCCTGGCTTCCAGTGATATGAATTATGCAGTATCTCCAGTCATATGCTTTGAGCCCGCTGTCCATGTACCATATGCTCTCACGAGGTCTTATGTGACAGTGACCCTGCAAGAATATCAAACGTTAGACCTAAGAACCCAAATAAGTTTGGGTTCACCTTTTGGCAATTTATAAATAGATACATGTATGATAAGTCTATGGTTATGCATCTTAAGTTTCCACACCATATAATTGTTATTCTTCAAAGTATAGGTGTGAGCTATGTGTCCAATCAATCCACAATTATTACATTTGACTCTTAGAAATAGATTCCTATGTCTTCTACCATTCATTTGTCTATTAAGGGATTTCATAAATTTAGGATACAAAATAGGATTAGTGAAATCTTCAAGTTTTGGGGGTATCCTATTATCCTCGAGAGCTTTTATCTTTAAAATGTAAAATGAATTTATATCTTTCAAAATTCGATTTGTATAATTTAATTTATAAATCTTGCTCTCCGATTTATCCTTAAAATTTTTAAAATCTTCTTCAAGTTCTGCATAGGATGATTTCAAATTTTCTTAATTTTTATTTAAGTCATCAAACTCATCAAGTAATTTCATGTGGTTGTCTTTAATCAAAGCATGATCTTTCCTAAGGATTTCATGATTCTTTTGTAGTTCTTCAAATTCTAAACTTAAACTAGCATGCATTTTCTTTATTTTTCTATATGTATCATGCATGTGTTCAAAAACTTCAAAAAGTTCATCATAACTTAAGTCACATACCTCTTCTTGATCTGATTGATCAACACTATCGGCCATTAATCACAGATTTGTAACTTCCTCTTCCTTTTCTGTCTTTGAGGAGTCCGAAGCTGAGTCCACCCAAAAAGCTTATTGGAATTTCTTCTTGTTCTTCTTCATAAAAGGTTTCTCCTCTACATTCTCCTACTAGGAGTGGCTTTGAGTTTTGGGCAATCTGTCTTTATGTGTCCAGGTTTCCTGCACTCATAGTAAATAACATCATTTGAAACCTTGGCATTTCTATTAAATTTACCTCTATTCCATTACTAGCGTCTCTTCTGCTTCCTCTTCAGAAAGCTTCTAAATAGTCTAGTCATCAAAGCGATGTCGTCTTCATCCTCAGGTTGTGAGTGTTCACTCTCAGACTCTTTTACTTTCAGTGCTATGTTCTTATCCTTTCGTGGTTCACCTGCATCAATCTTTCTTTGGCTAACTCCTTGCTCGTAAGCAATAAGCAAACCAAGAAGATTGTCAGTAGAGTAAATATTTAGATCTTTAGACTCTCTAATTGTAGTAAGTTTAGCATCATAAGCAGTAGACAAACAACGAAGAATCTTATTAACCATTTCAGCATTCGTTAGTTCCCTACCCAATGTATGTAAAGAGGTGACTATTTGTTTGAATCTTGTGTACATAACAAAAATGGATTCATTAGGTTTCATACAAAATAGTTCATAATCATGGAACAAGATATTAAGTCGAGATTGCTTAACCTCATTAGTCCCCTCATATGTTATACAAAGTCTATCCCATATGTCATTTCCACTCTTGCAAGTAGAAACCGCTTGTAGTCTTCTGATTTTAAAGCATAAAAGAAACTATTCAAGCATTTGGCGTTTAGTTGTGCTAAGTCATGTTCTTCTAATGTCCAGTCCACAAAACGTGTTTCAACTCTAACTCCGTCAACTAGTCTAGTTGGTTTTGTATACCCTTCTTGAACTAAGATCCACATTTGATAATCAAGTGACTGTGAAAAAGTAGACATGCATGTTTTCCAAAAATCAAAAGGAATATTGTCGAATAATGGAGGTCTAGTTATAGAGTAACCCTCAGGTGTATTTCAGTTTCCAAATGTAGCCATCTACGTTAATCAAAAAGTAGTCTAAATATATGATTTTGAAATAAATCTTTAATACCACTTATTGAAACTTGTTCACTATGAATTAGGTTGCTAAACCTAAGCTTATGTCCCACGGCTAACCAAGAGGGGGGGGGGGGGGAATTGGGAATTCAATCCAGAATAAGTTTTAAAAAATTCTAGCTTTCATTCATAGAAAATATTACATTTTATAAGTGTTTAGAAGGCACCATATTCAAATAATGAAGAGAAGGAGAAGTTTAGGTGGCCGACCCCCTTGGAATAACCACTTCCAATAGAATACCAAGTTTAACCTTCATGGCTTTCCCCTCATTTTTCCATATTAGAAATAAATAAATAAATATATTATAATATTGTAATTTTAATATATCATTATCCATGTATTAATTCAATTTTAGTTTTAAAACTATCTTAAAAGCAAAATTTTGTGCATAGATACAACAACCAACACATATACTTCATAAGGTTTAGCATATACATATTGTTCACAATTTTTTTGGAAAAGAAGAACTAAATAAGGAATTTTCTTAGGTTAGGATTTTTATCTTGCTCTTAGTGATGGGTCCACCAAGCCTTATTAAACATTTTCTAGAATGAGACCTTGTAGTTTGACCTTTCATGCAATCCTTTTCTTTGTACTCTCCTGGCGCTACACCAATTCTCATAGACATTAAAGAAATCTTATCTAAAGTTTTTGAATAATGTAGATTTTTATTAATTCTAGTGCCAATTATTGGAGCTTCTCTCTAGTTAACCAAGTATCTTCACTGGGTAGTTTATCCTTCATGTAATATGTAACATGTGTACTCCTCCTCCATCTAAAGTTTCCTTATATGTAGTGATGGCTCAATTTCAAAGAGATATGGTTGGATAGTTACCTACAAATGGTTTTCATATCCTACAAAAAAAATCTTTCAGTCTGGTAAAACATAATAAATGTTTACATAATGAAAATAGAGATAATAACCAAGTTTTATGGAAATTCAATAAAATAAGCCTTTTTACCAAGTTTTAATTATCAAGAATCACCCACATACCCTCAATTATAACTTTTTAAAATTTTTGGAACATAACATCTCATGTTAGAAGCATATTAAGAATAGATTTTGTAGTATTTTAATCTCTTAATTATTAGTAAAATGTTATTCTTAGTTTTTATTATGCAATAATGTCTCGATAAAAAGGAGAAAAAATCACAAGTATTGAATCAATGTTGTAGAGCTCGAACTACTAGTGTCACAGCATACACAACGGCTCATCACCAAATGACAAAATCACAATACTAGAGCCTCAAGAAAAAATTACAATTAATTCATCATAACGACAGAGCCATGGTCAGCACCACAGTGCTTCATAACACCGCAACACTAGAAGTCAATACCATAACACGTGTGTTTCAATAATTTAAACGCTCAAGCACCAAGCTTCACTATGACATAGCACCAGATTGCACATTCAAGCACCATAGTGATAAACTTTTTAATCTCCACATTAGAGAAGTTAATGAAAGATTGAGTTATACCAAAGCAGCAATGCTTGAGTCCATTTCTGTATAATAATAATAAGTTTTTAAATTTTTTTAAGTAAGAGTTATGTAATATTTTCTATTTAGTATTATCCATCTATTTAGTATTATCCAGACTGAAGTGCCCCCTTGAAGTAATATCTAAAGAAGCTAGGGGAGAGAAGGTTACTACATTTGAAAATTGTGTATGAAGGCCATAAACCTTCCCTTACATCCCTACAAGCTTGATAGAGATCTACAAATGCATATGCTCTAATCCACATAAATAAAAGAAAGTCTCATTTGGAAAACTTGGGTAATTTGCATTCATTTGTCCAAAATATTTTATAATATAGTATCTTATCTTTTATTTTTCTTTCTCTATAGTGGAAAAACCAAACCCTAATATTCATTTAGTAGGATAAGAAATATAGTTATAGTAGCAGTATTAGTTTACTTGCATGTTAGCAGAACACCTCCTAGTGGGACAAACACTCTCTCATATCACTTTATTAGTTGATCAACACATGAACTTGTGTATTTAGTGGGTAAATCATATCAAAGAAAGCCTAAGAATATTTCAACCCAAAGCATATCATATACACACATTCATAGCACCATATGTGCTAACACCCCTTCCACCCATCAAGTTTTTAGCACCGTTGTCAGGGAAGTAATGTGTGTATTACAAGTTGAGCTATATTGTTAAACTATTTGTGTATTAAGTCCTACTTGTATCTTGTATTCTATTATTATTTTATTTTGAAAATTTTGATAAGAGAGAAAAATATTTTTCTTTTAATAATTATTTTATTTTTTATTATCTCATTCTTATATTTTTGTTGCATGAGTAGTTGATCTAATAAGGAACCCTTATTGTCTGACTTAGAGACTAAAAGGACCTTAGAAAAATTAAAAAAATATAGAAAGACTTTGGCTTTAGGTATGGCTGAACCAATTCAAGATCAAGACCATCCTACACCTCTTAGAGAGTTTGCAATCCTATAGAAAATGGAATCTACTAGAGTATCAATAAACCAACTATTCAGGCTAATAACGTTGAACTGAAATCCATCATAATTTAGATGTTTTAAAATTTCTAGTTTTGGAAAACTCCTATTAAAGATCCAAACCCTTACATAGCTGTCTTCTTAGAAATATGTGCAACATTCAAGAGTAATGGTATAAATGATGATGCTATTAGGCTTCAATTATTTCCATCTTTGCTAAGGGACAAAGCTAAAATATGGTTAAATTCCTTACCCCCAGGCTCTATAACCACTTACAATGATTTGGAAAACAAATTCCTAGTTAAATCTTTCCCACCTTCAAAAATTGTCAAGCATAGGAATGATATTTTTTATTTTTTTCCAGTTTCAAGAATAATCAAATTATGAATGATGGGAGATATTTAACAAAAATGCTTAGGAAATGCCTTCAACATGATTCTTCTAAGTGGTTGCTTATTTAAACTTTCTATAATTGACTAGTAGGATCCCTTAGGTCAATCATTGATGAGGCATCTGAAGGATCCTTAATTTCTAAGCCATTTGAGGGGGCTTATGACTTAACTAAGGAAATGGCTACAAAAAATTTCCAATGACATTTTGATATGGTGGGACCTAAGTGAGTAGCTGGAGTGTATGAGTTAGATGCCTTGTCTATTTTGACTACTTAGGCTACAATTATATCTAAAAAGTTGGATATTTTGGAGTTAGTTAATGATCATGATCACCTATGTAATGGCAAGAGTATGATTTGAATTCTAATAGTGATAGTAATCTTAAAGGGATTGATAAGGGGACTTTAATTAGAAGATAAAATAATCCTTATTCTAATACTTGCAATCTAGGTTGGTGGAACCACCTTAATTTTAGTTGGTCTAATAACATTGGTGGTTGTAACAATAAATGGAATATTTGTCAATCAAATTAAGGAGGAGATTATAATAATTCTTGACATACTGTAGTAAACCCTAGACCTTCTAATCCCCTAGATTTTAATCAAAATAATCAATTTAGAGATTGAAAGACACCTTTGGAAGAGGTAGTGATTCAATTAGGAACTCAATTACAAGGTCAAGCTGCTTCGATCAACTAAAAAATCAACTAGGATAGCTAGCATTATCTTTTAGCAGTAGACCCAAAAGAACATTATCTAGAAATACTAAAATTAATTCAAAGGAGAAACGGAATGATCTTAGTATTGAACAATTTAGGAGTGGTAATGATGCATCCCAACCAAAATAAAAATCTAAGCAAGTCTAGATGTAGACTAAAAACTTAGCACTTTTGGGAGGCAATCAAATTATGCTATGTAATATTGTAAGCATTTTTAGTTTTTTTCGTATTTGGTTATTTTATAATTATTATTAGTGTGATTTACCAATTCTTGTTAACAATATATGTAATTATTTTGTTAGTTAAATGAAATCCCCATAAGTGCTTAATTGTTAAAAAAATATCCTCTACATAGTGCTTGTACTTTAATTATTTATTTAGCCTAAATAAAAATAGCAATTAAAATTTATTTTAAATAATGAACAATACCAAACTCTTGGTGATAATTTGTATTAATAAAGAACAACAATTTTCAATTAAAAAATTATAGTAATTAACTAAAAAAATCATCTAAGTTATTGTCTTACTTTGAACTTAAAACCATACACATAAGCATAAAAAAATATTTAAAAGATTTAATTATTGAGTTTGGAGAAAGGGAGTGTGTTGGTTAAATTAAAAAAATCTTTGTAAACTTGACTATGGAATTAGTGAGCTTATAAATATCCTTACCTTAATTCAATTTAGGTTTATCAAACAAAATGTTCTAATAAAATATTCAAAATCAATATTAATACTTAAAAGATGAAAAATATGAAAAAAAAAAAAGAAGAAAATCAGTAGAAAGGACAAACAGAAAAAGAAGATAAGTACTTCAAAAATTTGTATTTGATGATTGTAAACTAGCTTTTGGTAACACCTTTTATCCCCAGAAGAATTCTGCATTCATAGTTGACTTGAGGTTCTAAAAATTCACTCTAATTTTCATTGGAGGTGTGGCTACCCTTTCTCTATGTTGTTGAGGTTCAACTTGATTGGCTATCACCCCTTTAACATCCTTATAGAATTCAGTCATTGATTGCCCGTAGCTTGTTGCACACTCACGAAGAAAACCATCCAACAGTGATTTAAAATTTCTCTTCGCCTCAAATAATGAAGGAAAAATTATTTGTTTGTAAGGTATAGGAGGTGGAGAGTTTGTTATACGAGTTATGCTCTCTTCTCCAATAGAAGCTGATAGGGGATGGATTCTACTACCTCATAATTAAGGAGAATTAATGTATACCACATCTATTTTAGAATTTGATTTCTTTTTTTACTTTAGTTGTAGCTATAATCTGATTATCATCTTCTAATAGTTTGACCTTCTCAGCCCTCCGCCTTGTATGATGATTCATGTTATGACACTGAGACTTAATCATCTCATTGATTCCGGAAGTTGACCCCATCTCAAAGTTTCTGAACAGAGCTCCTTTAGAAATGGATACAGACATTTTCTTATCACTAATAGTTGATCATGGGAAAGTCAAGAGAGAAAAGAATAAAGGTTTAGCAGTTTCAGGTGTAGCTATAGACGCACTCTCATCACAATTTGAATATGAACTGATATTGTAGAAACCTCTATAGATCTAACCAATTTAATGTGGTAAAGTGAAAGTAAGATACAAGTTTTCAAATCCTAACCCAAATTGAATCTGAGAGCCCTTCATAGACTAAGAATGGGTGATGTTGAAGTTGAAGATTAACTTGCCAGACATTTTCTAAAATTTTACCTAAAATATGTATCAATTACTAAACTAACTTAACTCAAACTAGATGCAAAATAAGAATATCACATTGAACTAAATTTATTTGATCTCTAACAAAAATTCTAGATAATTAATGATGAAAGTGAGATGATTTTGATAAAGGACCCAAAACAAAGAAGAACCTGATTGTGAAGTGTGGATTCTGAATGAGGATTAATTGATAATCAAAATTTGAACTTAATACTTGATGGAATATTTAAAATATGATTATGAATATAATTATTGAATTCAATGTTTGATTGAAATAATTGAAAATAGGAAACTCACTCACACAAATTATCATATTATGAATTTAGAGTCTAATCTCTACTAAAGATGAAAGTAAACCCAATCTCCAATGGAGTCTACAGAAAAATTTACAGACAAAATTAAATGATAATGACCACTAATTTTGGATTTAGTGTTTCTATAATTAAATTCACATAGTTAGTTTTAGTTACGCCAAAAGATAAACTAACACTAATATTATTAACTTGAGAAAATAAATAATTTATTTTCATACCTGAATTCTACATGAAGGATATATAGTTTATCATGAAGGATAATATTCACATATATTTATCATTACAAATATGAAATTAACCCACAATTAGCTTTATTGTACATTGAGAAGATTTTTTCCCTAAATTAGAAAAATAAGATTGGGTTATTTACTGGGATCTTGTGTTCCTATAAAGACAAGCCCATACAGCTAATTATATCTCCGAAAACAAAACATTTTTTTTTTTAAAATTGAGACTAAACTCATTATGGATTTAAAATATAAATGAGTTTCCTTATATAATTTGAAAATATAAGTCACTCCCACAAAAATATCATTAAATTTTACAAAAAAATACATTTGAATGTATGATATTCTTTTAATAATAGAGTTCAAGGTGTATAATTACCTCTAGGCTTCTTCTTGCTTGGAATGTGCATCCAGCTAACACCCTAATACATAAGAAATCATCTTAGATGTAGTGTATAATACAACCAGCACTATCATAAGATATAAAAAGAGTATATTAAACTCTGAATCAGAGTCTCAAGATGAGTAACTTTGAATTTATATTAAAATGACTCTAACAACATGACTTGCTAAAAACTCTATATTTTATCTTATGTAATTATACTAACTAAATTTTCTATTTGCCACAATTTCTAAGAATTTTTTACAGCATAACAACCCTATACTATTTTTTTTTTTTTTGAAAACTTGCACCATTTGCATTAAGAAAACAAAGTAAAGCTAATTACACTTGATAAGAAAGAAAAGAATCACATTCCTACTTGATAGAACACAAAAGCAAGGAAGGAATGTTATCAAAAGTAAAACTATCAAAGAAGAAACTCCTACTAAGAGCCATCGTAGCACATAAGTTGGCCACCTTATTATAATTCCTATGAACGTGATTGAATACCACTTTTTGAAAGTCATTGACGAAGAGAAGCTCCTCCAAAGGCCACCTGTCAACGATCCTTTTATTCTTATTGAAAGATTCCTTAATGAACCTAATGACATTGAGGTTGTCACTCTCAATAATCACCCCTTTGTATTCAAGCATCCAACTCCTAATATACTTCCTAACAGAGAAAACAACCTCCATTTCAAGTTTGGTAATGTCCCAATGAATCTTCTTTTCCCCAAAAGCAATAATAAACCTTCCCTTATGTTCTCTAAAAATTCCACCAACTCCAGCATAGTTAGATCTAAGTAAAGACGCATCAACATTTATCTTCATCCATTCTTTCGGAGGGGGGCACCAAGATTCACGAGACTCCCTAAGGAGATTGGTTCCCCAGTTTGAAAGATACGGACTACCTTTATTACTGGCCAAAGCCAAAGCATTAGAAGCTATCACAGAAGAAGGCAATGCAGATTTCCCATGTTTCACACAGTTTCTATTCCTCCAAGAAAAATAAACAACAGTGCAGTAGATCTTCACAATACCGAGATTTCGGGTAGACAATCTCCTTAATTCCTGCAAACAGCTGCTAAGAGACTGAAAAACTCGAATATAAATGCCCCAATCATGCATCTGTTTCATGACTTCAATCAAATATTTTCAATGTACCATAATGTGCTCATAGCTTTCAATAGTATTACAGCCACTTGCACAAGCCTGATCCATAGCAAGCCTGCGGTAGTGCAAAAACACATTTGTGGGGACAACAGATTTTCCAAGTCTCCACCAGAAAGTTTCAACTTTCTTGTTGAGCTTGATTTTATATAACCATGAATAGTAATCCTCACAATCCAAATTGTAAGTACTGTTCAACATAAATTCATAAGACATTGCCGAGATAGACTTACCCGGGTACATTCTCAACAGCTCTCTCCGATCCTCCATCCCAGGGGTGATCTGAATATTGTTGACCAGCATAATTAAATCAGGATGAAAAACTTCTTGAAGCAGTGTATAATTCCATTGACCTTCGCTTGATAACAATTGTCTGAGATTCATCCCTTCCAATACTACACAATCCACCAATGTACGCCATCTGTTAATGCTCTTGTCCAGCACCCAGATATCATTTAAAATGTTGATCTTATTACCACTGCCCACGGCCCATTTGGTAATGTTCTGCAGCTGTCTTCCCCCATCAAGTAAGGATTTCCATGTATTTAAAGTTACCTACTTCTGTGTTCCAATCATTAAATCTTCTCCATATTTGTGCTTGATAGTTTTATAACAAAGAGACTCAGTTTTCTGAAAAAAATCCCAAGCCAATTTGGATCTCATAGAGCTAACCTTCATCAAAGGAGAATGAAGTCCCATCCCTCCCATATTTCTCGGTTTGCACAAGTCTTCCCAAGCCGCATAGTGCATGTTATGCTCTCCACCAGGTTTATGCCATAGAAAATTTCTACATAGTTTCTCCATCTCATACAACAACTTTTTAGGAACTAAGGAGTGAGTTACTAAAAAGTTTTGCATAGACAACAAAGAACTAGAGATAAGAATAATCTTACCTCCCAAAGATAAATTCTTTTTGCCCCATGCATTAAGCTTATCCATCGCATTGCTTAGCATATCTTGAAAATCAGCCATCTTCAATTTATTTAGGGACAACTTAATCCCTAGGTAGCTCATCTCCTTCACATTCTTGTATCCAAACAATCTGGTAACCTTCTTCTTAATTGGGTATCCAACTGCCTTTCCAAATAAAATCTGAGATTTACTAACATTTATCCTTTGGCCCGTCCAAGTGCAAAAATCTTCAACTATCTTCTTCAAAGATTTGGCTAAACAAATGGATACATGAGAGAATAGTAGCACATCATCTGCATACAAAAGATGTGTGATCCTAGGGCCTCTAGGAGAGACTCTAATACCAAGATCTTGACCTTTATGCTCAATAGAATTAGAAAACAACTGGAAGCACATAATGAAGAGATAAGGAGATAGTGGGCATCCTTGACGAAAGCCACTATGAGCATCAATCCACTCAGAATTTCTCCCGTTAATAATGATTGAAAACCTCACACCAACAACACAATCCATGAGAAGTTTAGAAAACATACAAGGGAATCCATACCATTTAAGGATTTGATCAAGTGCAGGCCATCCCATGCTATCATAAGCCTGTTCCATATCTAACTTCAGAGCCATCAATCCCTTCTTGTTCTTGGAGAATTTAAACTTGTGAAGTATCTCTTGGGCCAACAAACAATGTTCAGAAATAGACCTTCCCGACATAAAGGCCATTTGTTCTTCAGTGATCAATTTGGATATGCTTTTCTTCCATCTGTTAACTAGAATAGTGGCCGCAATTTTATAATTAGTCTGGCATAAACTAATCGGCCTGTAATTAGAGGGAGTTAATGGATTTTTTATTTTAGCAAACAAAATAATTAGAGTATCCTTCCAATTCCTGCTCATTTGACAAGAATTTAGAAAGCTCTTAATAGCTTCCCATAAATTCTTCCATACAATATCCCAATAGCACTTGTAAAAGATAAAGTGACTCCATCCATACCTGGAGCTCTATTATTTCCCTGTTGAAAAACCAAAATCTATAATTCAGCCAAAGTGAATTCAGAACACAGCTCAACAGTATCTCTCTGGCTTAATTTCTGGTTTTCCGAAACAGCCAGCCAGCCTGTTAATTCACAGGTTATGTATTTCCATTTAGCTTCAAAGAAATGAGTAAAAACCTTCTCAATTTCAACATCTTCTACCTGAGATACATTATGCACATCTTTAATTTGAACCACCCGATTCCCATTCCTTCTAGCCGTGGAAAAGTTATGAAACACTTTTGAATTGATGTCACCTTCTTCATGCCATCTAGCCTTTGCCCTTTGATTCCACCATGTAGCTAGCCGATTCAAGGTTACATTAAGCTCATGCACTTTACTTCTAAGCAAAAGAAGGTCCTCCTTAGTCCAACCTATTCCAACAGCCTCTTTGTTTTGGAGTTCAATAATATCCTTTTTCAGTTCTTCCTTGAGAGTCATCAGATTTTTGCACTAGCTTTTGCTCCAAAAGAACAATGCCTTCATTGTTCTACTAATTTTCCTTTGAAGGATTTCACTATGATCACCAAAATCATTCTTCTTCCAAGAATGATATACAATGCTTCTAGCCACTGGATAGGACCTCCATGTATCCTCAAATTTGATATTCTTCATCTTGAAATGATTCTTCTCATCCAATTTAAAGGCAATTGGACTATGATCCGATGCCACTCTTGCTAGGTGCCTAGTAAGAGCTGATGGAATTCTCTGAAGAGCAATCGAGTTTACCAAACACCTATCCAGCTTTCCCAAATCTGAGAGGTTCCTTCTTTGTTGTTGCACCAAGTGTACCTTGGTCCAATGCTCCTTACATCATGAAAATCTGAATTTGTCATAAACTATTTCATATCCCTCGGCCCTTTAGAAAATACGAACCTCTTACCTCCTCTCTTCTCTTTCTTGTTCAAAATACAATTAAAATCACCACCAATTTGTGTCGTTTGTGGTCAAGGATATGAAAATCTGAATTTTTCATAAACTATTTCATATCCCTCGGCCCTTTAGAAAATACAAACCTCTTACCTCCTCTCTTCTCTTCTTGTTCAAAATACAATTAGGCTCATTCAATCCCTCTTCAAGCTGCCTCCAAAGATCCTCCCTTTCTTTGCAACAACGACTTCCATATACTCTGGCAATCCTCCATAAACCCATACTTGGAATCAAAAGATCCCCCATGATCACTTGCAAAGAAGTATCCTTGACCACAAATGACACAATCGTCTTATCCCATAACACCAGCATTCCCCCTGACAAACCAACGGCTGGAACATGATAAAATTCCCAATCATTCCCAATGAGATAATCAACCTCTCTCCTACCAATACAAGTCATCTTAGTCTCCAAAAGAGCAATAAATCAAACATCTTGCTCTCTAACCAACTCCTTCAAATACAAGGCGGCCTCCCTCTTCCTAGCCCCCCTGTAATTCTAAAATAGAAGGGTAGACATTTAAATTTTGGCTGGGGATTCCTCCCCACACATGGAAATAACCCTTCCATCCCTTCTCTTCTTTTTGTAACTTGTTTCAAGAGGACCCAAAGATCTTAGCTCTTTGGAAAGTTTAACCTTAGTGTTCCCACTTTGAGGTCCCACTCCATTATCTCCAGCCCCATTAATTTCCTCAGTGCATTGAGTAACTTCAGACATATTCACATCCTCATTGTTCATTACGGGTTCATCTCCAGAATCATCCAGCAGAACATCAAATCTGTTACTGACCACAACTGGATGTGTTTCTCTTACATTTTTCTACTGCCCAACAACATCCTTCTTCTGACCAGGCATTTTATCATACATCAAATCCGGAGTATTTATATTATCAGCCTTCTTCATCTCAGTTGGATTTACTTTCTGCACAGGTTTGGTCCCCATATTATCCATCTTGTTATTATGTAGTTCAATCATTTTTCTTCTAGCACCATTCACCTTGACAAAGCGTTTGGTTTTGAAATGTACATGTATCCACGAGTCGTATTCTGACTTGATCACACCAGAATTGGCTTCAGGAACAGTCTTACTAGATTCATCTGCAACAATGGCCTGATCTGAAATCTTGTTGACCTCATTTTTATATGAGGTCACTAAGACCCATCCAAAATCCAGATTTAATCCTAGACCCTAGGATCCACTCTAGACCTTAGGATCTTTCCTAGAACTAGACCTTAGAGCTTATTCTAGAGCCTAGGATTCCCTTACTGGCTCCACTGTTTCCTCAACTCCAAGCTACACACAGGGAATGGAACATTGTTACCCAAAACTTTAATCCCCACCGAATGTCTCAGGACATGTTTATTTTTCTCCTCCATCTTCGAATTTAGCATAACAACGACCCCATCTTCCTATAATTCAATTTTCTCTCTTTTCAAGTCGATCTTAATGTGCTTCGGCTTATTCCATGCATTACCAATCTCATTCAAACTTTCTTGCATATTTTTATCCTTCATCACCATGACGTCAATATTTGAACCCATTCCAGTCTCTTTAACATAATCAAGAACAACATCCTGTTCTTGGCCATTTCCGCTTTTCAAACAAGAAACCTCGCATCGATCCTCGTTCATTCCAGAAATTTCAAAAGATTTACAGCCCTTCAAGGATTCATCTCCCAATTTCAAAAGATCAAGATTCAGTGTACCTGGCATCACGATCTCCTCATTCCTCATAGTCGCTTCATCTTCCACAATCGCCTTCTTGCCTTAGCCTTCTACCACCGATAGGCGAGACGGAGGTCTCAACCCTTCTCTGATTACCACCCCATTGCTGCCTCTACCAATAGTTCGTGACGAAGCTGGAGGTCGCAACGCAGCCATGTCATCAGCAAAGATCGCCGACGATCATCTGATGGCCGCGCCACCTACTGCGGAAACCGTGGGAAACTTTGATTAAAACTTGAAGAAAGGAATTCTCTCACTAGAACCCAGACGTTCTCTCACTAGAAACTTTTATGCACAAATGTCATAACAACCCTATACTAAAGGAATAGCAATAACATCCTCCATGCGTATGAGGACCCTGCTACCTTGGCCCCATTGTTCATAAGTGTTTTGGTTTAATGTATGTTGCTAAAATAAAATGTGTGGATGTATGGATGAATAGGTAAAGGGGGTGTATATAGTACCTCGTATTGCATCATCTGACAACTAGCATATATGTTCTTACAAAGTCTAAAACATTTATATTGAGAAAATCCTAGGAAAATTTTACCTTGTAATGCAAACTATCACTCATATGATGCAATGCATGATGCAATGTAATAAAAATAGTTATATATAAAATTATTATTTAATTTATTTGATAACTTATAATAGAGATTCTATAGAAAAGAAAGGTGGCCAGGCTCCGCCATAATACACCTGGGTTTCTAAGTCTGCCACCATATAGAATTAAATATGTATGCTTATGGTCTTCGATCTCCATGAATTCTATGGAATTTTAAAAGAAATTATCCTCCAAGGGAGAGAATATTATCTTCTGGAACCGTATTTGAATATATAAGCAGGTGTATTTAACTCTTTTATAATTCAGAACATTGTACAACTCGATCTATATACAATATATAATTTATAAGGATTCGGATAAGTACATTTTACTTTGACTCTTACAAGAATTTAATGGACTATATAAAAAGCAATAAGCATTTAGAAATATAAAATGTGCAGAGCAATTATTTAATAACCTAATGCCTCTAATGTAGTCCTTAAAGACCCCAACTGTACTCATAAAAATTAAAATATTTTACATTCAAATTTCATAAAATAAATAAACAAACATAGGGTGCACTCCAAGCAAAGCACCGAGCAAATAATTCACATAGGGCTAAAGTTGTCTTTCATATCAAATCATTTAATTGTGTGAAGGAGGTTGTGTGGTTTTGGTATATCCTATTGGAGTCTATTATTCAAGTTGCTTGAATTTAAGTTATATGTTCATTAAGGTTGGAAGGGGTTATTTAATTGAAATTTACTTTATATGAATTTGGATTTTATTATTTAACTTTTATTGGTTAGAATTAATTATTTAGGAAATCGCCTAATCAAATATGTAAATGCCATCCTAAAAGGAATTATGCATTACATAAAGAGATTCTTGGGTGGCTTAAGGTGTATTAAGGTTTAAATAAAATACTAAAATGCCCTTTATAAGGAATTAAGTATTAATCATGAAAGTTTCATTATTTAATTAATATTAATGATCAAATTTATTTGATTAAAAATACAATGCCCTCCATATGGAATTATGCATTAAGCATGAAAGACTCATTATTTAATTAATATAATTTATCAAATTTATTTGATTAAAAATTTAATTTTAATCAAATAAATTCTCAAATAAATTTTGTTTTTATGTTTCAAATTTTGTCAATTTTTTTTATTTTTATTGAATTTTTTGAATTTTTTTATGTTCTCTAAACACATCTTAATTGTTGTCCTTAGATGTCACTAGTATTTAAATAAGTTCAACAATCATAGTATATAACCCTTACACATATGTAAACATAACATAGCAATCACGTGTCCTAAATATATATGAATTGCGAGTAACAAATTTCAAACATTTAGTTCAAGTTATGACCTAAGCATTCAAAATTTTCAATATAGCATAATCATAACTCAAATTGACTCTATAAATCTATGGTCTATAAAGTATATATCAGCACTCAATCTCACCAGTTTTGAGCTCAATTCATTGAATGTATAAAGGGAAATTGGAAAGAATTTAGAAACAATAATTATTCAATTACCTTCTATAATGTCATAAAACACCTTTGAATTCATTTTTTTTAGTGATTGAGTTTTGTTTAAAGATTATATAGAGTACTTAAAAACATAAAGGGTCTTGAAATATATTTTATAGTAAATTTTCAAAGTTAAAGTTCAAATTATGTCTTATAATTTGCAAATTCAATTATAAGTAAAATTGAAGTCAAATGGGGTTGGAAAAATTATGAAATATCCAAAACATGCATAAAATTATCCCCGTCTAGTTTAAGCTCAAATGGATGAATATTTAATGAGTTATTAATGAAAAATGTCAAGTAATATAATTGAAATGATTCATTACATAAATATTGTATTTATTTAATTTTAATTTTAAATGAATGTAGAGATCATTCTAAATCCATAGTCTTTCAAATAATCAAAAATAGCTTAGAAATGTAAATACTATGAATATTCATAGTTTAATATATTCTTAAATCAATTAAATGAACTTTTATTAATTAAACTTCCTATGAGCAATCATTAGCCATAAATGGATGGTGGCACAATCATTGTAATGATTGAATGACGGTGGCACAATCATTCCACATGTTTTCCATTAAACCATGTCAATGGGAAATTAGAGCCATTTAGTATTCCATGGTTTGGATTGAAAGGCTACGATCTAATTGTATGAGATTTAATCCAAGTGATAGTTTCATTTGTTAGGTTTAAATGTCAGGGATGATGAAATCACATCCATTGGAATCAAATAAAGGGAATAAATGGCCTTGATTTCAACTTTTAGCTCTAACAACCTTAACCCTAAACCCCATAAAAAACTCTCAAACTTTTTAAAGGATTGACCAAATGTTATAAAACCTTTAAACAGAACTTTTAAATAAAAAATGAAAGAATGGTAAATTGATTTTATGTTTTTTGTTGTAATGTAATTAAAATTACTTAAGAAAATATTATAGAATCTAAGAGATTGATAATGGATATTAAGCCTAACTGAACTATCCATAGGCAAACAAATGTTAAAGCAAAACTATCACTCGATGTGGAAGTTAATAATCTTATAAAAAAGTTACAATAATGGTGATGACACTCTAATTAACATAAAGTAACATCAATCATAGATTTCTACCAATATGTAATTTCTAGAAAATTAAAATTCAAAAAAATTAATTGCAAAAAAATTAAAACTAGAAAGAGCACACTATAATTTTATAATGATTCAGTCAAACCATGACCTACATCCACTCCCTGGAGTCCTCGATCCTCTCTGGGTATTGCACTAAACATTTATTAACTCTCACTTAGCCCCCACAGCTAGGCGGAGAAGCCCTTACAAAATCACTTCAACCAACCCGATGCCAAAGACGACCGTAATATTTTCACCCTCATGGTGAAGGTAGAGAACTTGGAATCCATTTTCACCCTCTTGGAGAAGGAAGAGAACCTGGAATTCTTTTTCATCCTCCTAGTGAAGGAAAAGAACCTGGAATCACTTTCACCTTCCTTGATGCGGTAGAGTAGTCGGGTCCTTTGACACCAAAAAGGTCTTCTTTCTAAAGCTTCCCCATAGATAAACCATGACACATGGAGGAACTCAGGTACAAGTTCTTGAGAGCAACCTTGTGAAACTCCCTCTCATACTCCCTCAAAACCCACAATGATCTTTTCCCTCTCGCAAACTCCACCCTTTCTCTCCCAAGTTCTAGGCTCTCTCTTTTAGCTTTCTTCAGAGGAAAACTCTCAATGAATGCTTAACGAAGCTTTAAAACTCCCAAAGAATCTTACAAAGTCATATGAGAAAGCTTAAATAGAGGGCTTAATGAAGCTTTAAAACTCTTAGCCCTCTATTTAAGCTTTCACTAATTGTCTGATACAATCCTAGATCCTATAGTATGATTAGTTTAAATAATCATATTAGTATTATATCAACAATAAGGCACTGTATGATTAGTTCAATAAATTATGTTAATCATAAAAAATGATATGAAAATCATCCAATACGACTAGGTCTAAGAACTTGGATTATCATTCCGTATGAATGGCAATGATAAAATATCTTCTTATACAAAGATTGGGTTGCATAGATTGATTAGGTTCAATTGTCTTATATGATCTGATTGGATCATTTAATATAAAATTATTCCTTAATTATAGGATTAATTTAGGCAAGATTTGATTATATATATGGTACAATACATATCACACAGTCTGATTAATTTATAATTTATATTTTAAATATTGCCTAAATTATGATTGACGGCCGAAATCTATATTTCAATTGATTATCTTGTATGATATGGATCATATAGTATGATTAGTTTAAATGTCTTTATTTACCACA
This sequence comes from Dendrobium catenatum, assembly GCF_001605985.2. Classification (NCBI taxonomy): domain Eukaryota; kingdom Viridiplantae; phylum Streptophyta; class Magnoliopsida; order Asparagales; family Orchidaceae; genus Dendrobium; species Dendrobium catenatum. The sequence continues at coordinate 597,527 of NW_021318565.1, read as the reverse complement.
TATAGCTATTTTAATTATTTATTTAATAGTTGATCATACATTATGATATGGATCATACAGTATGAAAAAATTCAAAAAATTACACTCCTAATTTTCTCATTTTCTTACACCATTGAGCGTGTGTGTGTGTTTATAGTTACCAGGATAGTATACACCCTTATGAGACTTGACTCAAGAAATAAAAAAATAAATAAATTAAAAATACATACTCTTTTAGCATACCCTCAATCTTCATTGAATGGTGCATGGTGTACTTGTAATGTTTGTTCAAAAAAGAAAATACTTATGCACTACAAATACTTGGAGAAATAAATATGCAATGAGTAATGTTTATTATCATCAAAGTTATAAACTCAGTAGCCTGAGTTGCAATAAAATATAGGGTTATGATGTACCTTTAAGAGAATGATCTCAATGAACTTATGAAAGATCTCTTCGTTGTGAGCTCCACAATAATTTTGGAGAAGACATTAAGCAAGTAGAAAACCTAGATTAGGAGTTGAAGGATTTTAGATGGTGTTGTCCTTAGCTTACCATCAATTATGCCATTGGTGAGCTCCAAACACCCATGAATTGATGGGAAGATATAGAGGATGCTCTAGAATTGAAAAATAAAATGAAAACTTGGATGGAGAGAAGCTAGGGTGGGAGTGTAGTGAGGTTGAAGGTTTAGGTGTAGGTCAAAATGACCTATGATTATCTTCACAAGGGAGGGGACTTTAGAAATTAGTTTAAGATGTTAGAAGTGTTTAGTATTGATAGAAATGGGTAATTTTGTGTGGTTTTATTTTAAGAGCTCATTTGAGGTTTTGTTGCCTATTTGAGTAGTAAATTGGTCAAGTCCTACTAAGGTCAAGTCAAGGGGTGTGTGGGTATTGGTGAGGTGGATTGAGAAGAGGTTTTTAGCAATAGTTTGAGAGTTTTAGGAACGGTTGACCATGCAAGGTCTCTTTTGAGATTGAGTTGACTATTTGACAAATCAACTAGGACTAACCTTGGGTGGGTTTTAGATGTTGATTAGGATGAAATGAAAGAAGTTCGAAATAATTAGCTTGATGTTTAAGTAGAAAGTTAGATGTTTGAATGGGTGACTAAGTTTAATGTGTTGAATTGGTTAAACACATTATGATTTGACTAATGGTGGATTTTGATGCTCTTGAATCACTTGATAAAGTGAATTTAAGCATTTGATTGCTTTGAAATGAGTATATGTAATGATTTGACCTATGTAGTTTTGATTTGACCAAATAAAGGTTTAGTTGACCATGTTAACTATTGACTAGGCTAGAGTTACCAGTCAAGTCCAATCCACTAGGAGTGATATTAAGAGTAGTTTGGTAATAATTAGAGAGGTGGGTTTTATTAGAAGGCTTGTTTGAGATAGCCCAACTGGGTCAAATTAATCAATTAATGATTGAAGGGGCTATTGATAGATGATCTACCATATGAAACTCTTGGTGAAGTTGTTTGGAATATGATTGATATCAAAGCGATATTGCTCTATGCAAAGTAGTGCATTAGGTCAACTTGTTAGAATGCATGGTTGTAAGTTATCCAAGTGATTGAAGCTCATTAATTTTAATTACTCGAGGATATTGAACATTTAGGATGATTGTAAATTAATTGAATGAGAATTAGGGGATTGTAAGGAATGATTATTAATTGTAGAATTTTGATTGAATTTCAATTAATAATTTAGTGAATATGATTGTGAAAGTTTTTTAGGATAGTTAAGCCCTTGTGAACTAGCCCAAGGCTAACAAAGAGTGGGGGGGGGGGGGGGGGGGGGGGGGGGGGGGGGGTTGAATTTGTATTTAAAAAACTTCTCAAATAAAAACACAATCTTAAACCAAACCAATAATCACCATAAGAAAATCAAAGTGCAGAAATTTTATGCGGAAAAGTAATAAGAAAGAACACAAAAATTTATAGTTGTTCAGTCAAAGTCACCTACGTCCACTTGCTCCTTTGTGAAACCCATCTGTAACTCCCCCTCACAAGATCCTTTCTATCTCTCCCTTACTCTTCCTCTCCTCTTGGCTCTCTCTGGTCTAGACAACAGCAAAAGATACAATCTTGGGTAAACAAGAGGTCTTATATAGAAGAGCTTTGGATTTGCACTTAATTACAACAAACTGACATTATCATCAAGGATGATCTAAGGATCATCCTGTATGATTATTTTAAATCATTTAGTATCATCCAGTTCATTTCCCTGACTACATGCCTAGATAATGAAAAATTAAACAAATCATCCCGGACGATTTCATGATCATCTTGGATGATTAGTTCAAAATAACAAATATGATCCAACATATCACCCTGATTGCATGTCTGGATGATGGAAAATAACTGATCATCCAGGATGATTTGGGATCATCCCGGATGAATACATCCTGTATGATTATTTTAAATAATTTAGTATCATCCAGTTCATTTCCCTAACTACATGCCTAGATAATGGAAAATTAAACTGATCATCCCGGACGATTTCACGATTATCTTGGATGATTAGTTCAAAATAACAAATATGATCCAACATATCACCCTGATTGCATGTCTGGATGATGGAAAATAACTGATCATCCAGGAAGATTACACATCATCTAGAACATCATTTTGGTAGTCTATGAAGAAACTAAGGTTTATTTTACCGATCATCTCAAACGATACTGTGATCATCCCAGATGATATGATCGTTCAATCAAACCTTAATTGCTTTTCTTAATTACCACACTAATTTAAGCATAATTGCACTTCATCATCTAGGATGATGTCCTGGATGATGTCTAAAAATAAAACATGCATAAACAAATCTGGTGGCTAATTCTTTCTAATTTGAGCCTGTCATCCCGTACGATACTAATATTGTACAGGACAATTTGCTTAATTGTGGTTTCCTTAACCAAGATGTCCTAATTAGGGTTTCTATTTTTAATTGATCATCCAAGATGATTTGGGATCGTCCCGGATGATATGATCAAAATAAAAAAACTCTAAAATAGTCAAAATTCTTCCACCGAGTATGTGTGTGAACGGTTGTTTAGCACCAGGATCCACATTGTTACAAATGACTCAAGAAAATATAAAAGACACTTGACATATATTACAAGCTGACTTAGTCCTAATCTACCTAATCTTGAGCTGACTTGATTTGTAATTAACCTTGTGGACCTGAAATGTTAGTAGGCAAGTCAGTTATAGAAAAATAGAAGTGCCAGAAATGTTTGTTATCATCAAAATTATAATTCTTGAATCCATATTAACAATAGATTGAAGACTGGATGATTGATGACTAGGTGATTGTCAACCATAGGATTAAAAGTTTGGTGTTATATTTTATGATGATATAATACAAAAAAGATATCAACAATTCTCATCTATATCGAGATCATTGGAGTATTAATTGGAATCCCTCCTAACTATAGTTAGTCTATCTCCTTAAGAACCCATAATCCTAACCACCAAATTTGTATTTTTTGGTCAAACTATATTTTAAAATCTCTAAGTGTTCTTATATTCCTCCATTGAGACTCTAAATTACCCAAAAATTTTAGATTATGTATAACATATACATAACCAGTTGAAGCTTGAAGAAATTAAAAAGAGTGTGGATACTTTAAAGATTAAACCTAATATAAGAAATACATGCCTTTGGAGTAATCTTATATTAAGAGTAAAGGTTTAGAAATACATAGAGACATTATCAAACATAGCAAATATTATATTTCATTGAATAAATTATAAGTTAAAAACTAAAATAGAAGTTAAAATATGAAATTTGATTTAGAAATGACCCAAAATTAAGATTACAGCTCCTTTGTACTTCGACACTCTGATGCCCACTAGTTCAACCCTCCAAATTCAAGTACACAGGTTTTTACCACTCAAGATTGCCCTCACACTCACACACATACACACAAAATTAATCCATAATGTCCCAAAACCTTACAAAAAGACTAAATCTACTATTTCTATTTTAAAAAATAATTAAATTAGCACCACCCCAAAGCTGGCTTAATGGCGCTAAGGTGCTATTTGACTAGCATGTCCATTCAACAATCATAGCTTCAGTTCATTAGTTCAACTATCTCTCACTGTAATTATGGGTTATTTAGTTTTTTGGTGTTTAATATGATGTTGTGGCTCTACCTAGAGAGCTCCTCATTACTAGGCTCTCTAGTCCATTTCTGAGAGCTCTTCACTATTATGCTGGTGTAGTGGGACTGCAACATTAGAATTAGTTTTGATGCTATGGTACTAGCTTTGTGGTGCTATGGCATAAGTTTTATTTTTCTTATTTTTTATCTATTTTTCTACACAAAATATATGGATTACAAGCACAAAAATATCATAATAAAGGCAATTTATAATTAACAAATTTTATCTTATCACGTATCAAATAAGAGAACCATAGTAGTAAAAGAGTCAACCAATGTTACCTTTGATGAGTCATTAGGTTTGCCTAGCCGAGAGAAGTAGTAGTTGAAGAATATATTATCCATAGGATTAAGAAAATAAGTCTAGAAGAAATACTAGAAAGTTAGAAACCATTACCATAGGAATGGAAGTATTCATCAAGTTATCATAGAAATTTAATTATAGGCGACCCTTACTCAGTATTTCGGACTAGACATGGCATCAGGAAGGTGACATTCCACACAAAATTTAAATCAACGGTAGAACCTACAAGTATTGATGAGGCATTAAAAGTTGAATATTGGATTTTATTTTACAAAATGAACTTAATCAATTCACAATAAATAAGGTGTTGTATAAGCCATCTAATGATAGAGTGATAAAAATAAAATGGGTGTTTAAAAATAAATTGAATTACTCAGGATCAGAAGCAAGAAATAAGTTAGATTAGTTACTAAAGGACATAATCAAATATAAGGCATACACTTTGAAAAAACCTTTGAAATAATAGCCAGATTAGAGGTCATTAGAGTACTATTAGATTTTGTATGCTTTGGAGGTTTCAAACTATACCAGATGGATGTGAAAAATACATTTTTAAATGAAATTATAAAATAAAATGTGTATATACAATAACCACCTTGGTTTGAGAGTGTGACATTTCCATACCATTTTTATAAACTTAAAAAGGTAATCTATGGATTAAAATAAGTACATAAAGTGTGGTATGATAGGCTTAACACATTTCTATTAAAAAAGTCATTTGTTAAAGGAACAACAAACGCCATACTTTTCATCAAGAAATTAGGAGCAAATGTTTTATTTGTCTAAATTTATGTAGATGATATTATTTTTGGATTTACAAATGATGAATTGTGTGAAGGTTTTTCATCAACAATGAAAATTGAATTTAAGATGAGTATGGTGGGTGACCTGACATATTTTTTAGGGTTTAATGCTAAGAAAAGGAAAGATGGGATATTCTTAATCTAAGATAAGTATTTCAAGGAAATTATTATGACATTTGATATAGACGCAGACAAGAGTATGAACATTCCCATGACCCTAGCTACCTAGTTAGATAAGGACCCAAATAAAAACTCATTAACTTGAGAAAGTATACAAGTATAATAGGATTATTGCTATATATTATTATTATTAGGCTTAATATCATGTTTAGAGTATACTAATGTGCTAGGTTTCATGCTAACCCTAATAAATTACATATGATTTCAATAAAAAGGATCCTACGATATCTTATAAGGACACCAAGTCTAGGAATCAGGAATCCTTAGAATAGTTTAGCTTTTGAATTAATAAGATACATAGACTCATATTTTGAAGGCTAAAAGCTAGATTAAAAGAGAACAACATAAACAAGCCAATTTATTGGATAATCTTTAGTTTTCTAGTAAAGCAAAAAATAAACACAGAAGCCCTATCAACTATGAAGGAAAAAAATACATCATTGTAAGATGTTATGTTGCCAAAGTGATATGTCTAAAGCTACTACTTATTTTTGTATTGAAAGAGAGTGTCATACTTATAATGTTCAATAATAAAGGTGTGATATGTATCACGAAGAATCCAATTCATCATTCCTAAACTAAACACATTGAGATTATACACCATTTAATTAGAGATTATGTGAAAATGAGATGTTGATAATCAATTTATCTACTCTAAAAATAAATTTTATGATAACTTGATAAAACTTTTGAACTATGAGAGATTTAGTGTACTTAAAACTAGATTGGGATTTAAAGATTTAGGTGCCTAGAATTTTATGTTTTGTGTTTGTATATTGGTCAATTTATTTGTTTGAATGTTATTTTGTTAGTTATGTGTTTGAATTTTTGCTTTATCAATATTCAATTTATGTTTTATTCAATATTATGTGTTATGTGCGTTTATGTGAGTGTTCTTGAGCATCACCCTAGAAACCTTATAATTTCCCACATCATAATATACAAATCCACTTCATATTATATGTTACACATAGGATATTTGAGTTGGTCCCCTCAGAGCTCGGCTAGCTTGGAGGGTTTTCAAGAACCCCTTTTCTTTACTTTATAGATGTTTGGCTGCCAGACACGGTTCTGCCATTTGGAGAGGCAAGTTCAAGCAAGGTCAATTTTCTGCTCGGTCCATCATTTCTGATGGAGTCTCTTTTCTTAAACCTATTGTTAAGTGGAAAATAGTGAATGGTGCTAATATTAGTGTCATGAGTGACATTTGGTTACTTGATAAATGCTTCAACAAATGACCCATGCTTGCTGATTGTATTGGTCTAAAAAATAAGACATTACAGAGCTTCATTCATGAGGATGGCAATTGGAACTTATTGGAACTCAACCGTTATTTCAACATCGATTTGGTTAATCTCATTATTCATCAATGTGTTATCCAGGAGGGAGACGAAGATCATATGGAGCTTCTTTATCAACATTCGGGAAATCTATTACTTCTTTGGCTTATATTGAAACTATCAAATGTCATAAAACTATTGATGACTCCGGTTTTGTCAACTGGCTTCGAAAGTTGAAACTAAAACCAAGAGTTGAGCTCTTTTGGTGGAGATTGAGTAGGTTTTCCATTCTTACTAATGAGTTTTTGAAATTTAGAAAGCTTGGCAATAGCGACCTTTGTGCTAGTGTTTATCCAGTTGTTGAAAATGGTGCTCATGTTATAGTGCATTGTAAGTCCCTTATTAAGATTATTGGTATGCTGAGAACTTAGGGTTTTAATATTCCCTTGTTCAATTCTCTTACGGACTATCTTCAACATCTTAGATTTCTATTTATTGCTAGCTTGGACATTATCAAGATCTATTGCACAACTTTTCTTTTCTTCTGGAACCGCAGAAACTACGTGAAGCACAGTAACCCCATACTTCCAATCTCGGTGATTGCTGCCAACGTTCTACTCACTACTACCAATAAGTATCCAATGCTAGTTAACTGGGATGCTACTCTCCTTAGGGAGTCCGAAACTACATGGCATCCCCCACCACTGGGTTGGATCAAAATCAACGTTGATGCATCGTTATTGGATTCTAATTTAGCCAGCATTGGGGGTGTGGTCCGAGACTCTAAGGGAAATTTACTTATAGCTTTTGGAAAGCAAACACTCCATTGGGATATCAACCAACTTGAGTTGGAAGCAGTTTTTTCTTTGAAAGACTTCATCCATGAATGGATGTTTGATTCTAAAGGGTTAATAATATAGGGAGATAACTACAATGCTATCAAGTTTCTCCATGACTCCGTGACGAAATCCAAGGTTATGAATCAGTTTTTCAAGAAGATTTCTTTCCTCCATGACTTCAATAAGGTTATCTTCCATCACACCTCTAAGAACTGTAACAAAGTTGCTGATTTGTTTGCGACTCTTGCTCTAAACAATATTTTTTGTTTTGATTCAATTTTTTCCCCTGATATTCCTTTTTCATTGTCCTATCTTCTGAAGAAGGAATATGAGGACTACATTTTATGATTAGTTTGTAATATTGTTTTCCTGTTCTTAATGCAAGTTTGCACTTCTTCAAAAAAAAAAAAAAAAAAACATAGGATAGTACGTTCCCCTAGATTCAATTATTGTCACAAAAACTGTATGATATGAATTATTGAAATTGATCATACTGTATGACGCGCCTCTTCATACTATATGATTTGACTTAGTCAAATAAAATTATGACATGTATCAGGAAGAGCAAAAGGAAAAGATTGTACTGTAAAATATTGATTGTTCTACATGATTTGACTATTCTTCATATGGAAAATATATAGGATAATTTGGCATTTACATATCATATTGTATGTTGTTCTAATGGAATGTAAGATTAAGGGCCATATATAAGGAGCCATGATTTATTCTTAATTCATACCTTCTATACATCACCTTCCTACTCTTTAGTGTGAAATAACCATTCATTTATCCATGGTTATCAAGAGAGTATGCATCATCAGGATCTAGTGAGAAAAAAGTAAAGAATTGTTCATTAGTTATGAAGATGCAGAAACCTACCAAACATATAAAGAAGCATCCATTACATACTCAAAAGTGATCAATCTAGAACAAATAAATTATCAGGTACTAGACTTACTCATGAACACAACCCATCAATTTCTTGTCTCTTTAGTATTCCGCTACTTCACTGAGCTTCTTTTAGAATTATTTACAAATCTTAGAATCATTAGGGATAAGATTACAATGTAGTCCATAGTATGTATGCATCAAGTTTCAATCGCTTGCATAGACCTACACAAACACCTACATGTTTCAAACACTAGTGTCAAACCACATGACATCACTAATGGTCAACACTTCAAACATAGTATGTATGTATCAACTTATTGGATGCATGTGAATTTTAGAAAAAAAAACATAGAAGAAAATTATCAATACATTTGAAAATTGGGCAAAATTCTGATTTCATGATTCAAAAATCTATAGTTTAACCAAATTTTGTGAATCCGGGGAGTAATTCTTCTCAAGATCATAAAGCATCTACATACCTACCTTCATCCAAAAACAACAACAACAACAACAACAACAATCCTTTGTCCCACTACATGGGGTCGGCTACATTCAAGACAAAGCTCAATTCTAATGGCTAGATTGATCGATACAAACCATGCTTAGTAGCTCAAGGCTGGTCACAAGAATTTGGAATTAATTTCACTAAAATGTTTAGTCCTTTCGCTAAGATGGTCACCATCCAAATGCTTTTTATAGTTTCTATCCATCATGGCTAGCCGGTCACCCGACTCGATGTCTCAAACGCGTTTCTTCACGGCGACCTGCCAGATGAAATATACATGAAGCAACCCCGTGGATTCGAGGACAATAAAAATCCACAATTCATCTGCAAACTCCACAAATCGATTTACATACTCAAACAATCTCCATGACAGTGGCTTCAAAAACTCACGACGTTTCTTCTAGATCTTGGCTTTCACTTTAGCAAGGCCGATCCCTCACTTCTCATCTTCAATCAAGATGATATTGTAATTTAAATTCTTATATATGTTGACGACATTTTTGTTACAAGGAACAACACAACCAAAATACATTCCATGATGCAGCAACTGCATTCCAAGTTTAATACCAAACAACTTAGCGACGTCTCTTTGTTTCTCGGCATTCAGGTGATCAAAACCAACACATGCTACTTCTTAAATCAAACTCATTATGCCTCAGAAGTGCTCTCCCTCGCAGGTTTATGAATTGTAAGCTCTCCAAGACTCTGTCGCCCACCAAACAATCCAAGAATCTCGACATTCAACCATACTCTAACCCTCAGTTATACCGTAAGCTAGCCGACTCTTTACAGTACCTTTCTATATCCCGTCCGGACATTGATTTCGCCGTCAACTCTATTTGTTAGCAAATGCACCACCCCCGCAACTGTGACTTTCAAGCCATCAAGCATCTGCTCCGATACATCAGCAGCACACTGACCTTCAGCGTTCCTTTAACAATTGGCGATCTATGTCTCAGTACCTACATAGATGCCGACTGGGCCACAGATACTATCGATCGGAAGTCCATATCTTGGTTCTGCACCTTCTTGGTCAATAATCTAATTTCATGGTCAGTCAAGAAACAACTAACTGTAGATAGATAATCAACTGAAGCAGAGTATTGCTCAATCTCCGTGGCCACCTCAGATATATTATGGACTCGTTGTCTAGCTGACGAATTTCGCTTACGACAAAATCAGCCCACAAAGCTCTTCTGTGACAACACATCCGCTATAGCACTCACCAACAACCCGGTCTTCCATGCAAGAATAAAACACATCGAGATAGATTACCATTTCATCAGCGGTCACATACGCACGGGTGCGATCAAGATGGCAAATATTTGTTCCACAGATCAAATTACCGACATCCTTACTGAAGCCCTTCCGATCAACCGGTTTCAATCACTACAGACCAAATTAACCATTTGATCCCAAAATGATTAATTTGAGGCGGTGTATTAAAGAACCGGTTTAAGGCATTCGCCACATCATCAACATGTAATAGGTTGACACACATAATACAATTATTGTTTCCTTTATCCTGAAGATCTTTCTCTGCTGTGTCGCTCTTCCGACTCCTTTGTCCAAGAAACTCTTCAGGGTGGTAATTATCGATTTCGGTATCGATTACGCCAATGATTTGGTTGACACCCATTGAAGAGTCTTGCCAGAGTGTGTTTGATGGGTTTTCCTTGAGGGAGACGAAGGTGGGGGTGTAGGTGGTGGAAGCATAGTATTCTTTTTCTGGGTAGGCAGAAATGAAACCATCGAGGGATTCCATGGCTTTGGCTTCATCAGCGTTTAGACGAGCAGCGAAGATGGTGATTACTTTGCGATAGGTGTAAACCATATGAGGTTCTCCGGAGGCGAGACTGGAATTAGGAAGAAAGGACATGTACCAACTTTTGAGATTTTGGAAGCTGAGTGAGCGGTTGCTGGGCTTCTCCACGTGGACTTTGTAGATGGAAGTTTTGTTGGCGTCGATGCTGCCACCTTAATTGATTATGGAGAGGAGTTGGGCATGGGCTAAAGGAGCTGGATGAGATGAGAATGCGAGGATCTAGAAGAGGAAGAGGACGATGAAGAGGTTGAGGATGGCAGCAACCATAGATAGAGAAATTATGATAGGCACTTGAAAGAAAAAATGCAAATATGCTGAGGAATGATGATTGAACGGTCACACAATAATATATATAACTAGCTACAGTAAGGATAAATTGAACAATCAGAGAAAAATAGTTGAAGTACTTCATCAAAAGACCATATGATATAAATCATAATTAATTAGTGCTACATAATTACTTGATTAAAGTGCACCTTTTTTTTTCATTGCATGGAATACAATGCTTTCTGTAGCATTGGGAATATATGATACGAAATATTGCATGCTAACCTTGAAAATAAGGCTTCGTTTGGGACATATTTATTACTATTTCTTAAAGCACATTTTAAATATAAATATTCTATTTGTTGTATAAGAAAATTTGTTAAGACGTAATAAGAAAGTCGTCCCAAATAAAGCCTTAATTAGAATGAGATAATTATTTTATTTAAGGAGGGATAAATATAAATAGCCACGGGGCTAATTTGGAGGGCTTAGATTAATTAAAATTTTTATTAAATTTTATGTAGGGAGTTCATGTATGTTATAACAAATATTTATTTTATGTAGAGATAATCATTTTCTATGCTTATTTCGAGGTAATTCATCAAACCTGTTTTTGCTAGAGAAAAACTTTAAAAATGTTTTCATAAATTTTTTTCCTTCAAAAATTCACATTTGTGTTAAAGCTTGTATTCTAAATCGGGTCTCTGACAACCATAGCAGATGATCTGCTCTATTAACGCAGCTGCAAACCAGATAAAAAAAGGAATTTCATTAATATTTCACAACTGTGTTCCAAGCGCCAGCCAATAAATGAATTCTCTATTAGACATGGGTAAATAATCAAAGGGAATTTATTATGCATATTGCATACAACATTTCTATTGGAGATTGCAAATCATTAAGGATTCTTACTGTGGCGAACTAGCAGCTCATTTGGGTCGTGAAAAGACCTTTCTTCAATCATAAGCTTGTTTCTTCTGGCCTCGTCTACACAGAGATGTTCATAGATTCATTGAACACTGTGGGGTTTGCCAATAATTTAAATGGTCCACTCAAAATACTGGTTTAGATACTTCATTACCTATTCCTTATTCTATCTAGGAGGGCATTAGTCTACATTTTATGATGGGTTTTCCGATAACAAAGCGGGGAGCTATTCCATTATGGTAATGATGAATCATTTTTCTAAAATGGCTCACTTCATAGCTGGTAAGAAGACTTTTGATGCAGAAAATATGGCCCAACTATTCTTTTAGGAAATTGTTTGATTACATGGATTACCGTGGAGCTTAATGTTAGATAGAGATGTGATGTTTATTAGTCACTTATGTGGAAAAGGATGATGAAATAAATCAAACTTAAGCTCAACTTATTATTGGCAATCCGACGTCCAAATTGAGGTTGTGAACCAAACTTTAGGCAATAAGTTGAGATGTCTAGTTCAAAACTGACCATGGCAATGGGAAGACGCCCTTGGCCAAGTTGAATTTGCATATAATTCTATGACTAATCGCTTGACGGGATGCTGCCCCTTTAGCATGATTAACAAAAAAAAGCCCATTCACATTGCTAACCTACTGAAGTGCCAGAATGTTACGGCTAATCATTTTATTGAACTATATAAAGGAATGCTGGAAGAAGTAAAAAATAAACCCATTTCATCTAATGATCAGTGCAAACATACATCGAATATGCGCAAGAAAAGGAAAATTTTCTAGCAAGGTGACCTCGTCATGGTCGGTCTTCGAAAAGAACCCTTGCATGTAGGAACACACTCCAAATTAATACCACATAAGGTGGGTTGGGTATCAATGACAATGCCTACACAATTGAACATCCATACCATATTCAAACTCCCAAAACATTTAATGTGTCTTATATCTCTGCCTATTACCCACCAGATGGGCTCTTGGACAGAAATGCAATCACCGATACAAAATCATTTGAAGAAGGGTAGAAGTGATGTAGTGCATTAATTAGTATAATAATAGACTTAAGTATACTTAGTTATATTATGCTTAGTTATATTATCTCCACTACTATTAGTTAGTAAAGGTGATATTCCCTGGCATTTAATTGAACTCTCCACATGGGTCAAGAAAATACATAAACCCAAACTAAGGAAGAATAGAGAGATATACCGACATTTACAAGAATTTTGGTTTCTCTATTTTTCTCTCTTTGCCTATATAGGTTCTGGAGAAACCTGTCAATGAGAAATCACATCACTCGATAAATGAATTTTGAGCTGAGTTTGATGAGCTAACGAGCTATTCTTGAGCCATCTCTAACTCGACTTGTTAGCTCATGAACCGGCTCAATTATTTGAATCATAATCATTCCCTTTTAATAACAAACGTGCTAGTTCATCAATCATCTCGAGGTTAACCTCAAACTTGTTTAATTAATCAAGCTAAAAGTAAAATCAAGAGTAACTGGAGCTCAACTTGACAAATTTATATCCCTAGCCAACACCACTCCTAGCTGGCCATTTTTAAAAAAGTTATTGTCTTAAACAATGCCACAGTGCTGTTTGATGAGATTCTTTTTTATGCTGAGAAGAAGTTTTTTAAAACTAAATTTGACAGATACCCGTCGATAACACTAAATTATAGGCCAACTTTTTTTTTGAAAGTGAAAATTTTAGAATGTTTAGAACAACATTCGAAGACTATTTTTAACCACAATAATTTCAGTATTATGTTTACATATAATTATAGATGTCCCTTTCATACCCTAAGTGCTCGTTGGGGCTGTTTGATAAGAAGTAAAATAGGTGTGAAATACTCTAAATACATGAGTTTTATAAATACTAATGTAAGGTTTGGAGTAAAAGAAATGTGAGTAAAATTTTGAAGCATCTTGATAAATTTTGATGTATTAAAACAAAAAATGTTAGATTTGATTAGTTTTCAAATAAACTGAAAATTCTCTTCCATTACCACTCCCGCAACCCATCACTGCCTCCCACCATAGCTATGTCGTCTTTCATCACCACCACCATCAACGACCATTCACTTTACTTCAAGCCCAAAAAAACTCTTGAATATATTTTACACATCTAAACAATTCAAAATTTTTAAAATAAAGTATAATCTTTTTATATTATAATTTTTTACTCTATATTTGTTTTAAATAAATTAAATGACCCCTTGGTTTAAATTTAACTACCTAATTAAGGTTTCATTTGGGATAGCTTTCTTGAATTGATTGTTTCAATAAAAAAAATTTAAACTAATTAAGGGGATCATCTCTAATTATTTGCTAGTGTCTTGGCATTTGATAAATATGATCAGAATATATCCCCCTTTAAAAAAAAATTATAAGTAAAACTTGTTTCTACAAATTCAGAGAGAATTTGAAAAAAGAGAATTCTGAGACTTAGAGGATTCCAAATCTGTTTCAACCAGCACCTAATGTGGTTTGTTGAGTTGACCATCATAAATGCCCATTGTTGATCATCATTAGTGTCTGTCATCAATCATTGCCGATGCCATCCATCAATCACCACTAATTCCAACTGATGTTCATCGTCGACTAGAACAATTATAAATAAGAATCACATCCTTTTATTTAGATTTATATATATATTACGATAAGTTTTTTAAAAAAATTAAGCAAGAAAAATAAAGAAAAGAAGTGTAATTAAACTGTCATGAAAAGTATGAAAGAGAATATTATAACTAAATGTGAAGAAATATATAGATATTTTAGGTCAAGTTAGAACAAAAGAGTTTTTTAGGGGGGACAAAAAAAAATTTTTAGGAGGGGTAAAAATTTATTTTTACTCTCCTATAAATTTTTTTATTTTTTTACTCCTATATATTATATTTCTTATTTTACAATAAAAATAAATTAAATTATCTATCATTTAGCTAATCTTTTATTGTAACACATAAATAGTATTTTATTTCATCTTTCTTAGCTGTATTTCAATCACTTTGCTTGGTAGCAGGGAGTACCAAGGTAGAAGAGATTTTTGGAATTATCTGGATGGCATGGTTGATCAGGATATTCCAGCAGTCTTTGGAGGTGACTTCAACTGCATACTTTCACAAGAGGAGAAGAAAGGTGGAAAGAAGTTTTCTTTCTCATATGGGCCTTAGGAGATTAAGGCATTTATGAAAAATAATAACTTACATGATGTAGGTATTATTTGTGCTAAATTTACTTGGTGTAACAACAAGAGTGGAAGTGCACGGATATTGGAGAGGCATGATAGATGCTTGCTGAATTCTAAAGCCTTGGAGCTAGTTAATCTAGCAGCTGTAAGAGATTTGAGAAGAATTGTATCCGACCATTGTCCCATTGTCTTGAAATTATTCCAACAGTAAGTTCATAAATCCAGATTTCAAAAATTTGAGGATGTTTGGATATCATATGCAGCAGCCACTTCTGTGATCAGGAATTCATGGTCCAAATCTGTAAGAGGTGATGATATGGAAGCTTTAAATAAGAAAATGGCTAGAGTTCTTAAAGCATTATTTTTTTGGAGCAAGGCTAAGAATCAAAATCTAGAAATGTTGAAGGAGAAATTGAAAAAGGAGATTGAAGACTTACAGCAAGAAGAAGCTTCAAGTTTACTATTTTCAGACAGCAAAGTTCTTATCCAGAGATCCAAAGTCAAGGAATTCAATTGTACTCTTGCAAGGTTGAATACATGGTGGAAACAAAAGTGCTAAAGCCAAGTGGATGAAGGAAGGGGATTTGAACACTTCCTTCTTTCATGCATTTTTGAATGGAAGAAGAAATGGGAATTCTAGCAAGCATATAAGAAATGAGGATGGAGTTATTACTGAAGATAAAGATTGTATAAGAAGAAACTTCTTACAATTTTTTTCCAAGAAATGGAAATACAGAGATTGTATTGTATTCTAGACAATTGGCCTATGAATGAGAACATAGTGAAACATGAAGATTGTGTTATATGGATGCCGAATTAAAGCTAGAAGAAGTGGAGAAAGTTATTAATGAACTTGGTAACAACAATTCACTAGGATTGGATGGAATTACATATTCCTTTCTTAAAGTCTATTGGAAGATCATTTGGATGGATGTGTGGAAAGCCATCAAACTTTGCTTCAGTTCAGGGAAAATTTCTTCTAGGTGGAAGAAGACATTAGTGGTTCTTATTCCCAACGTAAGTAATCCTCTTTCTCCAAATAATTTCAGACCTATAAGCCTTTGTATGTCAATATACAAAATTGTTGCAAAAGTTCTTTTAAATAGAATGAAAAAAGTAATCCATGGCTTAGTTACTGAAGACCAAGTGGCTTTCATTGAGGGGAGGGCCTTATCTGAGCATATGCTTATTGCTCAAGAACGTTTTCACAAGTTTAGAGTCTCCAAATCAAGAAGGGGCTTGGCGGCTATTAAATTGGATATGAAGCAGGCATACGACAGTATGGCTTGGAATACCTTGCAACAAGTTTTGATTTATTTTGGCTTTCCAAGAAGATTTTCTAATCTCATTATGGAGTGTATCTCTGACCCAGTTTTCTTTGTGCAAATCCATGGTGTGGAACTGGAAGGTATTAACGGGAGAAGTGGCTTTAGATAGGGTTGCCCACTCTCTCCTTTCTTATTCATACTTTGCTCCCAACTTCTTACTAATGCTTTTTTATCCAAAGGGAATTGTCTAGGGTTGAAAATTGCCCCTTTAGCCCCAAGAATTTCACATCTATTATTTGCAGATGATATCTTGATCTTCTCCAATGCTAAGATAGAGAAAATTAAGATTATTAATGAAATCATTAATGATTATTGCAGCTGGACGGGTCAACAGATAAATGGCTCTAAATCTTCTATTATTTTTAGTAAGAACATGGAGAGAAGGAAGAGGAAGATTATCTCAAAACTATTGGAATTCAGGGAAACCAAGGATCTAATTTACTTGGGCATTAAAATCTCCTTAAGAAGGCGTATGGCTTCAGATTTTAAAAGCATTTTGGATAAAGCAGCCGGTAAGCTGGACGTTTGGGGTAAGAAGTATATATCTACAGCTGGTAAAGTTACTCTTATTAATGATGTTCTTCAAACTATCCATGTATTATATACTTCTATGTCTATGGTTCCAATTTATGTATTGAAGAAAATATATAGAATGAGCAGGGATTTTCTATGGAATAAAAGCAATGATGTTAATGGTTTACATTATATAGCATGGAAAGAGTTGTGTAAACCAAAAGACCAAGGGGGGCTTGGTATTCATTCAGCTGTGCATTCGGTGGAACCTCTTAGAGAAAAATTGGCTTGGAATTTTTTGAAGAAACCTTATTCTTTATTCAGTAAATCTATCTCGGCAAAGTATGGTAGGAATATTTGGGATGCAAGTAATAGAAAAAACTCTTCTTCGGCTTGGAATGTGATTATCAGCGGAGCCAATGCTTTAAAACAAGTTGTAAGATGGAGAATCAAGGATGGTGATTCAATTAACATTTTGAAGGACATTCAGATTTTTGATAGAAGATTGGAAAGATGGCCCATGTTCATTTCTAATGATATTGAAAAGTTAAATAATCTATCCTTCTTCATTTCGAATGGAGTTTGGGAACCAGAGAAAATACAGGATTACTGTGGGAAGGAATTGGTAAAAGCCATATGCAATATAAAAATTGAATCAAACATTATGGAAGACAATTTGGAGATGTTGAAGACATATTCTGGGAGAACTATTTTAGGTTTGGTTAAACATGCTAGAAATTATGAAGAAGAATCTAAAATATGGGCATACAGGATTGGAATTATATCTGGAGGATGAAACTTAATCCTCAGATAACTTTCTTTTGGTGGAAATTGTTGAAGAAGGCCATCCCAACAATGGATTTTTTATTACATAGAAGATTAACTAGTAAAACCTTTACCCAAGAGGTTGTAACATGATTGAAAATATTGATCATGTGGTTATGGATTGTATGAAGTTAAAACAGGTTTTTCAAAAGGCAAAGAATTGGGGTTTTCATTTACCTGATTTAAAAAATTTTGAAGATTGCATTCATTTCTTGAAGGATCAAGGAAATGATAATCCTTTTGAAGTAAGTTTGTATTGTGCATTGGTTTTTAATACACGGAAGAGTAGGAATTCTTTAATCTACGAAGGCAAAGAGATTGATACAGGCATCATTATCACTAATGCCATTAAATATGCATCTTCTTCAAATTCTATAATTCATTTAGACGACTGGGTTGCTAATCAGCATTTTAAGCTACTTTCTTCCACTTGACATCCCCCACCACCCGGATGGATTAAAGTAAACATAGATGCTTCACTTCTTGCCTCTAATGAAGCGGGTATTGGAGGTATTTTTAGAGACCATAAAGGCAGGATTCTTCTAGCCTTTGGATTCTTGATAATGTATTGGGACGTTGGATTTCTAGAGATGCTTGCTATTCGTTCAATGAAGAAGGTGATACCAGACTGGATGTTCAATGCTAAAGGCTTCATTGTAGAAGGAGACAACTCTAATGCTATTTCTTACCTACAAAATTTTGGGAACAATCATGGCCAAGAGATGGAAAGGTATGATGAAGAAGACGTGGACTTTCTTAAGGAGTTTGTGATAATCCTTTTCCATTATGTTAATAGAGGTTGTAATAAGTTAGCTCACTGGTGTGCTAACCATGCTTTAAAAGGTGATTTCCTTTGGGACATTCTAGAAGTCAATAAGGTTCCTCCTACCTTCTATTCTTTGTTAAAGGAGGAAACTGATAGGTCTTCTATCACTTAGTTGCTTGAACCTTTCTTTTTTACTTTTTAATGCATTCAACAGTTTTATTAAAAAAAAAACACTTTGTTAAAAAGAATTTTTTATTCTTTTATAATTATTAAGCAGTCAAATGGCTATATATTTTGCACAACTTTTTTATCCATTTCACAACAATGCATAATTTTTTTAGATCTTTCAGACAAAATCAATATATCATATATGTCCATGTATTATGCTAAATGTAGCAAGAAAGATATTTATTTTGAACTTTTATAATAATTTTATGATTTTGTTCAACGTACATCACTTGCTATGCATGTTTAAAAGAAGATTGAAGCTTATTTTCATCAATCTAAATCATCTATTCTTATGATTAGGAGTGTTCATTAAGTCAAATTGCTGTATAAAATTGCTTAAATAATTGGTTTCAAATCTAAATTTAAAACTACAAAGGTGTTTCTTGAAGAGATTATCTATCCATCTTGAATAAGGTGTTTCTAGCTCCACAAAGAAGATAGAAGCTCCACAAAAAGAGGAAGGATTTTTGAAGGAGATTTCGGCTGAAAGCATTGGAGATAGAAGAAGGTGGCCGGTCATCCTTGGATGACCGGAGCACCAACTCCTTTAAATCTATTGCGCATCCAACTCTGTTGGATTCAAAAAGTAGATTTTCATTCAATCGCAGCTTCCCGCAGAACTTATATTTTTTGAACTCTCCTCTGGTTATTAGAGAGGGAGGTTTGGTCTCTATACAAAAACCTTTGCCGGAGATAGGAAAAGGAAAAGAAGTAATTAAAGATTTGAATAGTAAGTCAATCTTACCCATGTCGGTTCATATGGATCCAAGATATGGAGGCTTTGATATGGAGGCTTCTTCATCAGGTTGCCAAGATAATAATTCTTTGAAGAATGATCCAGTTTATTCATATGGATTGAATGATTCTAATGTTTGGATTAAAAAACCACATATTAAAATTAATTTGAAAGAAGTTCATTATGGAAATGAAGATGCAAATGTGGTCCAACTTTATTTAGAAAATGAATAAGCCAATGTTCAAGTTTTGAAGAATTCTTTGGTGGTGAAGATTCTTTGTAAAAACTTGCCCTTTTCAAAATGTGCCATTGAATTGAGGAGACAATGGGTTAAATTTGGAAGTTTTCATATAACCTCACTTGGACTAGATTGGTTTTTGTGCTCTTTTCAGTCACAAGGAGCAATGGAGAGTGTTCTTAATGGAGGTCCTTGGTATGTGGGGGGATTCGTCATTAGATTAGACAGATGGTCTCCCAATTTTTTTCCTAATTCTATGAATGGGATTTTTGCTCCAATTTGGGTTCGTCTGCCTCATTTGCCTTTACAATGCTGGGATGAAACAAATATTACTAGAATTGTATCTAGAATTGGGACTCCCTTATTGTTAGATGGCAACATGTTTAGATGGGGGAGAAGAGAATTTGCAAGAGCTTGCATTAAAGTCAATTTGAATTCTAAGCTCCCTTGTGGAACCTGGGTTGAAGGTCTTCTTGGTAGATTTTTTTAAAAATTTTAATTTGAAAATCTATCGTCTACTTGTTTCAAATGTGGAAGCATTGGGCACAAAGATTCTGTATGTCCTCATGATTATCAAAATCTAGATTCGCTTAATAAAGAAGTTCCAATAAAATCCCATCTTCTTGAAGATAATTCTTATGGGCCATGGATGCATGTAAAATTCAATACCAAAAAAAGGGTTATAATTAATATAAAGTAACCTGATTATCTCTTCAAAGATAATCCTATTAAGAGCTCTTTTGTTAAAAGTCAAGATGAAGTTATACCTCCAGATTTTAATTTGGAGGCTAATTTAGTTGAAACTATTAACAAAGCAGGTTTTGATAATAGTCTTAACAAGGTGGCTGATTATTGTATGGATCGAAAGCTGGATGAAAATCATTTTGATGGATCTTCATTAAGCCATTGCAAGATTATCTCAGAGGAATTAATTTCGGAACATACTATTCCTCCTTTGGAGTCTGTTCAAAATTCAAATTTTGAATTAAAAAATGCTAATAATATGGAAGACGGTGAGATTGCTGTTAATGATGTGTCAAAGTTAGCTGCTGAACCGGTGGAAGCTTCAAAATTTGAACTCAAATTTTCACAAATTCAGGAAGGAGTTGAGGAAGCCATTAAAATAGAAACGACGGCTGAAGCTCTTACTTCAGCTATTTCCATGGAAGCTCCTATTGTTGTGGAAACTTCAATTGGATTTAATATTCTAGAATTTCCTGAAGTTATTACTCCCTCTTCGGAAGTTAACCTGAATTTTAAAAAGCCCGTATTAGTAAATGGGAAATCCGAATCTATTAATTTGAATCATTATTCAGGTTCTAAGCATAAATTGTTCAAAGAAACAAAAGCCTTAGGACCGATGAAGGATCTACCTAGAAGAAGGAAGGCTTATCTCAGTATGAAGAACAGTGTGAGAGGTTCTTCTATCTTAAACCGTTAAAGATGCTTGCTGGTTTTTTCTTTGCTTTGCACAAAGTACAATGTTTCTTGAAGATGGAGCTGTTGATCAAGGATTTCGTCAGAAAACTAGCTTTTGATAACGGATTTGAAAGTTAGAAAAGGCTTTTGAAATACCTTTTGGTAGTATTCTTAAGTGTTATGTGGATGCCAGTAGCAAATTGTATTTTCCTTCTTGTTTTTTGTTGTAGTTTCGTTTTTTCCTTTAGCCTTTTGTTTGTTTTTAAAACTTTTTCTAATTGATTATGGGGTCGATAATAGATCCTATTTTTTTAACCGGTTGGGAACTCTGGGATAATAACCAACCTTCAGGTTGTTTAATACTTTGGTATCCCCTGCATCTCAAGGGTTTTAAAATGGAAAATAGTGGGTTTCATTTCAATTACAATAAGTTTATTTTAAACAAATATGCTTTCAATAAGGTTCCTTCTTTCTTTTGGATCAAGGAACCATTAGTTTTTCTTTTCTTTTTTTAAGATTGTATTAGGTTGTTATTTCTTTTTTTCAATGCAATCTATTGAATTTCTTCAAAAAAAAAATAAAAAATAAATAAATAAACTCTAAATTAAAAAAAAAAACTAAATACACTAGACTAGCTTTCAAATTGAATTAATTTTGGTTATGTCAATTTGTTTATGAACTAAAATATAATTAATTTCAATAATAAATCTAATAATCTTTATATTAAATAATGTGTTTAATGTGGAATATTAAATTATCTTTTATAAAATTTATAATTTTGGCATGCAGAATAAATAATATTCAGTTTGATATTTTTTCACAATTATTTATTTATAGTTCAAAAGCTTTATTAACCTTTGCACGTGAAATAAAGTTTGGTGATTTCTCCATTTTGTAATATTTATTAAGTAATTAATTGTTTTTCAAGCCCCCTTTTAAAGCTCTTTCAATTCAAAAATTTTCAAAATTGTCTCTCCATTAATCCTAGAAGGTGTTTAAGGCCTTGGTCGCTATGTTTTATTACAAAATTGATGAAACACTGCATGAAATTCATCAAATACTGGCGGCATTTTCGATGGCCAAATGACTACCGATAAAAAGCGGTGGTTATATTGATGGATTGAGTGCCAAAAATTTCGGTGGTCATTTGGCCACCGATAATGCCACCAAAATTTTATATGTACGACGCAGTTGTCGGTGGACCCTCCGCCAGTTTTAAGTGACTAATTTCTGGTGGCATAAGCCGTCAGGAATTCCAATGAGAGTCTCCCTAATACGTACCCAACCCGCCCGCTCCTTCCTCATTCAACGCCTCTGCTTCATTTCGTTCCATCCAGAGAATGCATGCTGCAGCTCCAGTCGACCTTTCTCCATAGCCGATGCCAACCTTCATCTCCATCTTCTTAGCCGTAGGTGATCTCCTCACCTTCCTTGTTCATCCTTGCTCTTATTCATTTCCCTCCCTCCGCCCTAGTTGTAGTAGGTTTAATATTTTTTCAGCTCATATATCATAGTTCCTCCTTCCTATTGTACTTATTTAACATTGTTTCCCTAGCAAATCTAAAAACAATTGCATGTTTATCTATTTGTTGAGATTATATTTTAACATATAGGTGTTCTTATGTGAGAGCATTCATTGTTTACCACTATCATGGCTGATGACAATTAAACTCTATCATATGAGTAAAGCTTTATAGGATCTTTTTTTTTTTTTTGATGATTTAACCTTGTTATTATTTTTAGAACCAACTAGTTGGAGTTGGTTTCTTCAATTATGTTTATCTTAAGCAAAATTAGGAAGAATAAAGCAATGAATTAATTTATTAGAAGAATGGTTTGTAATTGACATTGATTTGATGATTTCAAAATTTATGATATAAGATAGAAAAATGCTCATTAGATGAGTAGATGAATTAATTTTAGAAGATTAGGAAGGAGAAATGTATGGTGAGATTTCATTTCTTCTTGCATAATGTTTTACTAATTTGTTAGAAAATTGATTTTTTTTTCTTTTGATTTTTATAGATTTTGCTCTTTTTTGAAGCAAGTGATGTAAATATTTATTATGTTTGACATTATCACTTTGTTAAATTAACATGCAAAAGTACTATAATTATTGTTGACTATATGACTTTCTATGTTTCACTATATGCTTCCCAAACCTATTGTACTCATTTACCATTTTTTGCATGATAAGTTGATTCTCTTATAAGTAATGTTCAAATGGAAGGTTTTTGTTAATGTATATGAATAACTATTTTTTTCTTTTGATGGAAGCTATATTTATGTCAAAAAATCAATCAATTAGGACCCCTTATGTTACATATAATTTGAACTTCTTTTCTAAAGAAAAATAGAAGTGTTATGGATATAGTATTTCATAGCTTATTGATTATGAATAAATCATTTACATGGGGTTAGTTACATGAATCTTTTTTCTCTATTGTTTCCTATTAAGAGTAAAATACACATTTTAATTTGATAAAAAGGTAATTTCTAATACTTTATTACTAAGTATTTTTTGGTATACCTCTACCTTTTTAATATATATACCTGATCCAATACATCTACCTCCTCGTTGGGCCTTCTAATAACCATTGTCTTATGTTAGCCATGTAACATAGGATTGATTTATGGCTTAGGTTCACAATGATATGCTTATGAGGGCAGTACATCTACTTCAATATTTTATGATGCTAGTGGAGCTAAAGAATCCATCAGCCAAAGAGTTGATGTCCTAGCAAGAGAGATAGAGGAGATGAGACAAATTCAGACGGAGCTACAATCATATCAAAAATAAAATAAAAAGATAAATGAGCAGGATTCTATACACGAATCACATTGTAGTGATGACATAGAAGATGGTTAGATTTAATTAAATGTTGAAATTGTTGTTGGAGTTTGAATAACTAGCTTTTTTTTTTAGAACATATAGATGTGTAACAAGTTGTTTATGTTTTGAAGATTATTTACCAAGTTGAAGTTTATGTTTTCCTACATTTAATAGTTTGCATATTTTATATTTTATATTTTGAACTGTCTCGACATCTGTTTATTATGGATATTATATTAGTATATTTTATTTTGTTTATAATAGTCAGCTATTACAGGTACATATGGAATTTTGGTCGGATAGAGGGGAGGCTGTCATTTTTTCTTTCAAATGCTGCAGTTTTCTAGCAACTAACTAACAACTTAGCTACTTGAAACATCAATATCTAATTGTTTTTTGCCGCTAGATTTTATGATGAACTGTCGATAATTACTAGCGGATGTCTAGTGATCTGACCGCCAAAAAAAATGGTGGTTTGATGATAAAAGAACATGTTAATAATTGTTTACCATCATTAAAAAAATATCATTGAAATATTCAAATATACATTGGCCTAGTTATTTTGGGACATAAGTGAGGTATATAATGAGGTAAATGGTCTCAATTACACATCAAAATGCATTTATGATGATGAGAAGGTATGTGTTGGTTTTGATGAAGCATAGTATATCAAAAACATTGCACCTAACAATACAACCACATATGGAACTGATTGAAACTCCTCAATAATTTTTTTTTGTTTTATTAATATTTGACCGTAATTGCAACCCAATGTTTGAGTATAGGACTTTATAGCTAAAATCTGATATGGATATTCAAAATCAAAGATATTAGATGTATAATTGATTGTCGCATAAATGTAAGGCATTAATAGATTAATTCATCAATTGAATGATTTTTTTCATTTTGGTGGCCTATCAACTACCTTCCTTTATATAAGATGGGAGGTTTTATTATATTTCACATGGCGAGTACAATCCATATGTTTACTCTTAATGTAGCCCGTCAATAGGTTCCAACATAGCTGAGGAAGAAAATATTAGAGCATATGAAGATTTGCTTATGGTGCAAATGTCACAATTTTTACAATATATGAACGTCACAAAATATGAAAGCACAAAACTTTTATTATTTATTGTACGCTTCATAACAATCATTGTAAGATGGACACCCCTACTCACTCAATGTTATCTGTCACTGTGAAAATGTTGTGCATAAAGATAAAATACATTGTCCCCCATGATTATTTTAATCAATTCATTGGATTGCTAAAGAAAACTAACCTTACATATAATATAATTCCAACAAATTTATGTAAGACTAAAAACTAATTTTTAGACTAGGTTTGGTAGCTAGAAAAAAATATATTATCATATTAACAGTGCATGTTATAATATAGGGATGATTTGTTAGAGATTACATGTTTCCATTATAGCGTGCTAATATTTCAACAAAAGTATATAAAATAGAAGGATCTATGTGTTAGTTGATTGATTTACTTGCCCATTATCCCTAGATTGCAACATCTATATGCATTAATGCGCTCTTCTGCGTATATGAGATGACATAATAAACATATCTCACAAAGAGGTATTTTAACAAATCCATTAAAATTTATGCCTAGAATCACTTTTTATTATTCACATTCTACTTTTGTTGAATAGATAAGAAGTATAATATTAGGTTATGCATAAATAATTTTACTCCATTTAGCTAAACTGCATCACCTTATTTATGCTAGTGAGTGATAGTCTCCCCCTATAATTTTCCACCAAAATTATGTATAAAAACACCGCACTTGTTTTTTATACTTATTATTCCAAGCCCAAATAATCCAAAAGAAAAATAGATATGATCTTGCACCCTTTAATCGATGAAATTAAATATTGCGGGAAGAAGGCATGACTACAAATGATATTTCTAACAAATGAAGTTTGGTTATGAGGAAAGTGTTACTTTGGACAATAGGTGACTTTTTTGCATATAGTATGATATCTTGTTGGAGCATTGTAGGAAAGATAGCTTGCCCATATTCATGGAATTTACTAAATCAATCACGTTGAAGCATAGAGGAAAGAACACTTGGTTTTATGGTCACTGTATATTTTTATTAGCCAATAATCAATTTAGGAAAAATAAGGATGTTTTCACTTAAAATAAAGTTCATCTTACACAACCTCCAACAAGGTTATTGAGTTATCAAATATTTAAAAGAGTAAAGTTAGTACCCATGTGTTGACCTATATTTCTCCCAGACCAAGGTCAAAGAGTTGTGTAATGGGTCAAATTGACCCATTAAGGCCCCTTTGAGTCCAAATCAGTTTCAAATCAATTCAACCCTTATCTTGGACTCAAACCTTCACCCTATCTGACCTATTTGATTGGGTTGACCAAGTCAAACCTTGACTTGGTCAATCCAAGTCTTAAATAGGTTAATATGACCAATTAAATCCCATTTAAATCCTTTTTAATGCATTAATTTTATTCCCTTTTCTCTTTAATTCAAAACCACGGCTCAAGCAGCTAATTTCCCTCCTAATGACCCTTTGATTCTATCTTGGTCGTTCATGATAGGGTTAGAGCATTTAAATAGTGAAAATTAGGTTTTTAGAAAGACTTTTTGCATTATTCTCTTTATCTAAGAGCTCCCAACCCGAGCCCTCTCATGTGTGAGCTCCCCTAGCCTCCTTCTACTCTTCCCGACCAAAGCCCACCTCCAATACCTTACCGACGATGAGGTTTCCAGCCAACGGAGGTCAAAATTATCCCAAGAGCAAATTTGTTTGATCCAGAGCTCGTTTGGCTGTGGTTTCAACTGGAGATTTGTACGAGGACAATCTACAAATGCAACCATAGCAAGATCGCGAAGATCCAACTATGAAAACTCCTTAAAACCTTTAGAATAAATCACAATAGTTATGATTAAAAAGTTTTTCAAAAAGCACTTTCTAAGCCAAACAAACTATACCCAATGATTTTTGTTCACATGTAGATGCTAGGTTTAAAATTTTGTGAGATTTCATCGTCCCAATCGCCATAACAGTATGAAAAAAGAGTTTAGGTTTCGGTTAATGTTCTGTATGTAGTTGCCTAGCTTCTCGACCAATGATTGACTGATCAACAGACTTGATTTGGTTATGTCGCTGTTTGCATACGACCGCGAGATGGATCCAACAGATGGAGTCTCAGTTCAGCGAGATCAGGGTTGTCCGCTTAAACAGCGGATGACCCGACGGTAGGTAGCTCATGCCGACGTGACTTAGTGAGATCCGTCTGTGCGTAATGATGCGCTTGATCATAAATCGGTGGCCGCAATCGATCGACCGCGCAGATAATGATTTGTTGCGGACCACAGAGCCCAATCCATATGCTACAAGGGCGTCCGAGGCTTTTCGTGGGTTTTTATCTTTTAGATACGTTTAAATCAATTTATAAACTTATGTAAATCATAGGGAAATTTCATTTTTGATTCAAATACATTTATACAATATATCAAACTGCTCGTATTTTCATTTCCTACATTTTAAAATTATTTTCAATAAAAATATTTGTAATTTTAAATTATAATAAAATAGTAAAAAATCACTTTTCTGAATTATATTCTTATTTCATTTTTAATAATAATTTTATTATATTATATAATATCATTATTTTAATTGTGATTGTTATAAAGTTATACATTTTAAACTACTTGTTACTATTTTTGGTTTAGTATTATTATTTTATTATTATTATTTTCATTGTTATCACTAATTTCAAAATTATCTCTATTTAAAATTGTTATATTCTATAATTATCTAAATACTATTATTATCTTTTATTTTTTAAGTTAAATTATTTTAATTATAGTTACTATATATTTATTTTAACTATTTTTAGTATTAGGCAATTTATTTTATTATTCATCTTATTATATATTATACTATATTGTTATTATCATTTCATTCTTATATTAGTATTATTTAAAAAAACATTATTTTTATTACTATTATTATTTTTTATAAAATCTTATTAATTATATTACATTACCATAAAAACTTTTTTATATTATGAATTGTCTTCTATTATTATATTATTATTATTATTATTATATTATTATTATTTATTATTGTATAATTATATTATTATAAGTATTTTAATTATACTTATTATTATTTTAAATATTTTATTATTATTATTGATATTATAACTATTTTCATAATCTTAATTATTTTATTATTATTACTATTATTAGTATTATTATTTTAATTCAAAAATTATTATTATCTTAATTTAAAAATTATTTTCATTTATTATTATTGTTATTATTATTAGTTATTATTTAGTACTTATTGTTATTATTATTAGATATTATTTATTACTTTTTCCCTCTTTTTTCAGAGATTATAAACCCTACTTATCTGCATGACATGGATAATGCCACTTCCATCTTTCTATCATGTTTGTGGCAATTGCTTGATTTTTTTCCCCAGTTTCTCCTTAGTACTCTACACCCTCTGAATGCTGGTGTGAACCCCACATGTGGATTGAGCCAAATCGGACCTTTATTCATTTTGAGTAGGACTTCTTAGTCTACACCCTTATGCCATTCCCACTTTGGAATGGATAATGTATAATCCTTAATCGAGAGTTTTCATGGGCTCCAGCTTGACATGTAATTAACCACGGGGGCTTGGGCCCGTGGGAAACTGAATTCCACATCTACTAAACCCCATTCGAGCTGATGTATCGGGTTGAGGGAAACCCATTATTTTGATCAGGTCGTGCATATTACTACCCATCGGTGTGCGTTGGCAAGAACCTCTCTCCTCAATGGTTAGTCGTATACATGGTCTAATCTGTCCTCCCATTGGCCCACTTATGTCAAGTATAAAGGTCTGCGATCATCTCGTCTTATGGAATAGTACGGTCGTACCCTTTTCATTCGAACCCCATAGGCGGTGTCCTTTTAGAGGTCCACAGGTTTCAACATAAGAACCTTCCAAAAATTGTTAACTAAGGTGATCAGTTTGCAGGACAGCATACCCGAGCAGTCCCTTCTAAGATTGAGAGTCAACCTCAGCGTAGACCTCAATGTCATGAGTCTTCAGGGGCACCTCCTCCTAGGAAAGGGGAGGTACACAGTACTTATGGTCCAACAGATAAGGGCAAGAAACCTGTGAGCAATCCACCACAGCCATGACCACTGAGTTAACAGTTCAGGCCTCCTTATAAGAATTCAGAGAGTCAGCCATCTTTACAGGAGAGACTTTACAAGGAGTATCCCTTTAAAAGAGAAAAGATAAGGAAAATATTTAAATTTCTTACTAAGAAAGATATTTTGACATTCCCATTTAATAAGAAGGAAAATGAATAAAGGCAAAGAGAACATTCACTATATTACCCCTTTTATCGACACGTTGGGCATGCACTTGAAGATTATTTTATGTTCAGTGATGTGGTACATCCTCTAGGCAAGGCTACTAATACAGTGCAGATGATTTCGAACTCTAGCCACAGTGATAGTCAAGGTTCCAGTCAAGGCAGTAGTAGCAGGTCACCCCACAGTTCTGAGGGAGAGTAGTAATTAGCACTCTCCAAGAAGACCTAGCAGATAATTGAGCATGCTGTACAGAGTTTAGAGGAAGTTGAGAGGAGGCCTCTCCAGGCCAAGTCAACAGTTGCCGCTCCAGTTTCTTTGCTAGTAATCATTTCTTCTTTTACTTCTTCTGTTGTAGTGCCAGATGAGCACATTTCTTTTTTGCTATTACTTGTACTAGAAAAAATATATATATATGAAAGGGAAAAGCTGGATGTAACCTCAAAAGGGAAGACTTGCCCCCTTCTAGCACTTATGCTGAAGGATTTTGTTCTCCATTCTATTGATGATTAATCAATAAAAAAGGAGAGGATGATTTTGAGTTATTTTGGCTCTCTTGCTTCTTCTAGCTCTACTCTCTTTATAGTTATCATCCATGAAAGAGTATGACATCTCTATCTCATCCCATGTGTGGAGTAATTTCTTTCTTTGAACTAAAATCTATTTCAAATTAAAATTGGGTTTAGAAGTGAAAACTTTCTTTATTATCTTGTAATTCTCTATCTCATATATAACTTTAGCATGTTGATGAATAATCTTCATAATTTTCACAATTAAGATATTCATTCTTATCATAGGATCAGATTTATTTTGTAGATCCTTTTTTCATGCAAGAGAGAGTGAGTTTTCCTCTCTTATATTTGAAAGATGATCTTACAAGTGAGAAAAAATTTTCTTTTAGAGGTTTGGAAAGGAAGCCAATTACAAAAGTTGAAAAGATACGCAAAATGCGCCAAAAATGAAAGATGCACAAAGTGTATCAAATTTTAGATTCAAATGAGCCAAAAAGTAATAAGTAAATGGCTTCCCTTTCTAATAAATCTCTAAATCTCAGAAAATTCGTGGATCCTTTTGATATTTTTGATACTTGAGTTTTAAAATTATGATTTTAGATTCATCATCATGCAATGATATCCTATCATATATGGAAATATATTTTCATAGAAGAAAATTGAGAAGATTTAATTTATTTTTCTAATTTAAACCTCTTTTTGAATTAGATTTTAATTCAAGAAAAAAAAAAAACTCATACAAGAGAGATAGCGTGATGGAGCTACAGTTGAGTTAGTAAATTTAAATTGCTGTTCTTTTGAGATTGGATGGAGTCAATACACTAAACTCCTTTGGGGTATGTGCCCATTTGTCACTTTTAACTAGTTCCATATAACCAGAATGTTCATTATAGGTCTTAGCTCCCCCAGTTTCACTTGCCACCCAAGTTTGGTCTGGGATACCAAAACCAATTATTCAAGTCTATGTTGGAGATGTGATATTGGGTTCACACCCACCTACATTAGTCAGGTGTAGTGAAGGTAATCCATTATTCCTATGTGAATTTCTTCTTCCTATCAGTCCTACTTTCATAGTTATAGCCCCCAATGCTTTCATATGAGTTGAATGTGATCGGGTATGTCAAAGTTATTAGTTTAGACCCTTTGGAGATGGGATACTAAGTCCATGCCCTCCTATGTTAGTCAGGAGTGGTAATATTAATCTTCTATCCTAACTTTAATTTTATTTATACATCAAATTTATTTGATCATACTCCCTAGTTTTGTTCATGTGGTGAACATGGCCTGAAATATTAAAACTATTCATAATTTCCTCTCTTTGTATTCCAATCATTAGAGGATATCCTCACACTATAAGTACTCATGGGTATGGTAAACGTTCCTTCTACTATGTGTTGCCTTCGACAGTATGAGATAGTCTAAGTCTATAATTGTGAACACATAAAAGAAAATAAAAATAAAATATAATAAAAATGCATATGATAAGAAAGAGGGAAGCTCTTAGTATAGCAAAATCGGTTGCAGCTTATCACAGGAGGAACCCGATAATACTTTCTAAGAACACAAGTTCCCCAAAGTTCTTCTTTCCTCTCCTTTGAAGCACCTGGATGTTTGCTTCAAGGATGAAGGCATACCTATTTTATTATGAGCTTCAGTAAATTTAATTGTCTTTGGTCATGATGTTGTGCATCTTGTCTCAGATGTTATATATGGCCACTTTTTCACTTGTGGGCTTGGATTTTTCTGAGGAAAGATCAACCCCCTTATATCCTCTTTTTGCAACTTACTCTCCAATTCATACATTGCTCTAAGCTACTATAGTAGTCATATGAATGTGGTAGTGTCATTCTTACTCTTCACATGGTCCTACCTAGTTAGAGTAGGTGTTACCATTGTGAATTTTTTATGATCGTTTATTTCACTCATGATTACTATCCTCGGTAGTGAGTGTGCCCCCTTACTACCTAAAGTTGCTTCCTTAGTTGTGATGTAATACCTCTTGTCTCAGATGTTAGCATGACATCCTTAGAAGCTTTGATTTTATAGTAGAAGATCAACTCCTTAATTTGTTTTCTGACCTACTTCGACATTCGTACCTTACTCTTCTGTGCTAGAGTTGTCCTATGAATGTGGTAATATTGTTCTTTGGCTCCCACAGGGTCCTGCCAAGTTAGAGTAGGTGTTACCACTGTAACCCTTTAATTTTTATAAAACCTATTTATAATTACTATCATCGGGTAGTGAGTGTGTCCCCTTGCTACCTAGAGATATTCCTGGGTGTGATGTAGTATATCTTATCCTATATATTGACATCACTGCTTTGAGACCTTTGATCTTCTAGATGAAGATCAGTTCTCTTGCTCCTTTTTTGTGACCTATCCTACCATTCATACACTAGGCACAGTCGCCAATATAGTTTTATGAATGTGTTGAGGTCACTCCCACTTTCACTCCTTATAGAGTCTTACCTGGTTAGGGTAGGTATTACATCTGTGAGCCTCTGATGTTTATCAGTCCTATCCATAGTTACTACCTTGATGGTGAGTGTGTCCCCTCGCTACCTAGAGCTACTTCCCTAGTGGTGATGTAGTACATCATTATTCTGGATGTTAGCATAGCCACTTTGAGGTCTTTTGATTTTCCTAGCAAAGGATCATGTATCTTCCTTCTTTTAGTGATCCAGCTGAGGTCACTTTCCCTTACCACAGTGTCCCATTAATTTGTGTGGGTGTTACAGTGTAAGTTTTAGATGATTATTGATCTTGTTTAGAATTGTTGTCATCAGTGGTGAGTGTGTCTCCTCACTACTTCAATTTTTTTCTCATAGTAGGTGATTTGAAGCATTAGGTCGTAGATGCCACCATCACCACCTTTGTGAGCTTTGATTTTCTGGCAGAAAGTTGGCTCTTCAGTTCCTTCTACCATTTGTTTTTCCATTGAGACCCGACTCCTAGTTGCCGGAGAGGTCCTTTGGATGTGTTGATATTGCTTCTACTTCTTACAAGGTCCCCATTAGTTAGTATGGGTTTACCCCTGTAGCCTCCTTGATGATTGTTTATATTAGGTTTAGTCCTATTTTTCGTAGCAGAGGTGCCACCTCGCAACTTCAGTTCTTTTACTCCCTTGGAATGAGACTTCCCCTCTGCACACTCTTCTGAGGGTGTATCTCTTCCAACTTTCTTGGGAGACATCATTTTGATGTCTTTCTCCCCTTTTGTGTAGGGTTAGGGTTCTCTAGGAAATCCCGATGGCATTTGGATACTCATGGACACGACGATTTATCCTCTACCATGTGGTTACCAAAATGCTAGCTTGGGATTCATTTGATAGCTCTACCCTTGGAATTCTTCCATATACCTTTCTTTTCTTCCTCACATCCCTACACAGATCTATGTTAGGTCAATAATGATATGACTTACACCTTCTACCCTACTATTCTGATACCAACAGACATGTAGTTTTCTCAACTTACTTCGTTGAGGAATCTTAACAGAGCCCCTGGAAGGCATTTCTCACCATTCTTTCCTCTTCACATCATTGTAAGCATATGCTTTGAGAGATTGTGTTGTGCGTTCTTTCTTTGTGCTAATTTTGGCATATACACCAAGTAGAGAACCTGTCGCAGGCACATACACTGGGCAGAGGTGACTTTTTTTCTTTTGTCCTACTGCAGATGCCGGGTGGATATCAGGCCTTTTGGTTGAGAGAGCCCAATAGAGTCCCTGTGAGGCATTCCTCACTAATCTTTCATCTTCACATCATTATAGGCATATGCGCCGGGTGATTATTTTTAGTACTTCATCTTTATTCTACTATAGGCACATGCACGGAGTAGGGACTGCTGCAGGCACCTACATCGGGAAGAGGTGACCTTTTTTCCTTTTATCGTACTACAGGCATATGCGCTAGATGGACATGAGGTCTTTTGGTTGAGAGAGCCGGACAGAGTCCCTGTGAGGCATTCCTCACCACTCTTTCCTCTTTACATCATTGCAAGCATATGCACCGGGTGATTGTGTTGAGTGTATGATCTTTATCCTATTGTAGGCATATGCGCCAAGTAGGGACTCTACCGCAGGCACATACACCGTGTTGAGGCGACCTTTCATTTTTTCTTTTTGTCTTGCTGTAAGCATATGCTCTGGGTGGATATCAGGTTTTCTTGTTGAGAGAGCCCGACAGTGTCTTTGGGAGGCATTCCTCACCAATCTTTCCTCTTCACATCATTGCAGGCATATGCGCCGGGTGATTATTTTAGTACTTCATCTTTATTCTACTATAGGCACATGCACCGAGTAGGGACTGCTGCAGGCACCTACACCGGACAGAGGTGACCTTTTTTTCCTTTTGTCCTACTATAGGCATATGCGCTAGGTGGACATGAGGTCTTTTGGTTGAGAGAGCCGGACAGAGTCCCTGTGAGGCATTCTTCACCACTCTTTCCTCTTTACATCATTGCAAGCATATGCATCTGGTGATTGTGTTGAGTGTATGATCTTTATCATATTGTAGAAATATGCGCCAAGTAGGGGCTCTGCCGCAGGCACATACACTATGTAGAAGCGACCTTTCTATTTTTCTTTTTGTCTTACTGTAAGCATATGCGCTGGGTGGACATCAGGTTTTCTAGTTGAGAGAGCCCGACAGAGTCCCTGAGAGGCATTCCTCACCACTCTTTCCTCTTCATATCATTGTAGGCATATGTGCGTGGTGATTGTGTTGAGTACTTCATCTTTATCCTACTACAGGCATATGCACCGGGTAGGGACTCTGTTGCAGGCACATACACCAGGAAGAGGTGACATTTTTTTTCCTTTTGTCCCACTACAGGAATATGCGCCGGGTAGACATCAGGCCTTCTAGTTGAGAAAGCCCAATAGAGTCCTTGGGAGGCATTCCTCACTAATTTTTCCTCTTCATATCATTGCAGTCATATGCACCAGGTGATTATGTTGAGTGCTTTTACTTTATCCTACTGCAGGCATATGCACCGCGTAGGAACTCTGCTGCAGGAACATACACCAGGCAGAGGTAACTCTTTCCTCTTCACATAATTGCAGGCATATGTATCGTGTTATTATATTGAGTGTTCTTACTTTGAATTGCTTTTGGTATATGGGTCATGTAGGGACCCTACCGCAAGCACAAACACTAGGCAAAGGTGACCTTTTTTTCCTTTTGACCTACTACAGGCATATGCGCCGGGTGGGAATTGAATTACCTAGTTCAGAGAGCCTAACAAAGTCCCTGGAAGGCATTCCTCACCATCGTTTACCCTAAGTGTCATGCTATGATCAGGCAGGCACCAGATTTTGTGACTTTATTATTTGTTGTTTTGATATGGTCAAGCAAATATTGAGTCACCCAATCCACTATTCTCAAAGAATAAGGAGGAGATAGGATCACTTCACCTTCTATTCTGCCATTTCGATATGGCCAGGAAAATAATCGGTTTACTTTTAGTACTTTACTTTTGGTTCTCTCTTCGGCTCTGCCCTTATTGTAGGGTAAGGCCAGGAGAAGATCCCATTACTTGTTCACCAACTGGGTGACATCTTACTTATGCATTACTGCTCTTTGCTTCCTCCTAGGCTCTGCCCTTCCTATAGGGTAAGGTAAGGAGAAGAGCTCCCTACTTTCTTCCACCTTTTTGGCA
Organism: Dendrobium catenatum; assembly: GCF_001605985.2. NCBI lineage: Eukaryota > Viridiplantae > Streptophyta > Magnoliopsida > Asparagales > Orchidaceae > Dendrobium > Dendrobium catenatum. Next base: position 561,937 of record NW_021318565.1, on the reverse strand, counting down.
CCCTTTCACTTATGCTCTTTACTTCACTTTCTTTATCACATTTGACCAATGCCAATACGAGCAATTCACTAGTTTGTTCGCCACTCCTATTGGAGGTCCATTTGTTGACCTGTTTTTCCCCTAGACCCAGGTCAAAGAGTTGACCTGGTCAAATTTGACCATGCTTGACCCCAAGACCCATCCCAATGGGTTCAGGGAGTCAAGCCAAGCCTACTGATCCTAGACCAAGGTCCTGGGTCGATCTGGTTGACCAGGTCAACCAGGTTGACCCAAATTGACCCAAATTACTTTTTAGTTAATTTTAAATCTAATTCAGAGCTCCTAGGGCTCAATTCTCCCCTCTATTAGACTCAGTGGGTCACATCCAACCCATTGGGCTCAGACTTGAGCCCTAGGTCAACCTATTTGTCTAGGTCAACCTGGTTGACCAGGTCAACCCAAGTTGATCGAAATTGACCCAAGGAGCCCAAATAAAGTTCTAATGCATTCAAACCCACTCTTGGTTAAATCCACTCTTCCATTGGGTCTAGTTGACTGGTTTGACCAAGTCAAACATTGTCTTGGTCAACCCTAGCTCTTAATGGGTCAAATTGACCCATTAAGGCCCCTTTGAGTCCAAATCAATTTCAAATCAATTCAACACTTATCTTGGACTCAAACATTCACCTTATCTGACATATTTGACTAGGTTGACCAAGTCAAACCTTGACTTGGTCAACCCAAATCTTAAATAGGTCAATATGACCAATTAAAGCCCATTTAAATCCTATTTAATTCATTAATTTCATTCCCTTTGCTCTTGAATTCAAAACCATACCTCAAGAAGCTAATTTCCCTCCTAATGACCCTTTAATTCAATCTTGGCCGTCCATGATAGGTTTAGAGCATTTAAATAGTGAAAATAGGTTTTTAGAAAGACTTTTTGCATTATACTTTTTGTCCAAGAGCTCCTAACCCCAACCCTCTTGTGTGTGAGCTCCCCTAGTCTCCTTCTACTCTTCCCGACCAAAGCCCGCTGCCAATACCTCACCGGCGATGAGGATTCTGACCAACCGAGGTCAAAATCATCCCAAGAGCATATCTGTTCAATCCAAAGCTCGTTTGGTTGCGGTTTCAACTGGAGATTTGTACGAGGACAATCTACAAGTGAAACCATACCAAGATCGCAAAGATATAATGGTGAAAACTCCTTAAAACCCTTAGAATATATCATAATAGTTAAGGTTAAATATCTTTTTGGAAAGTGCTTTCTAAGCCGAACAAACTATACCCCATGATTTATGTTCACATGTAGATGCTAGGTTTAAAATTTTGCTAGATTTCATCATCCCGATCATGAAAACGGGATGAAAAATAAGTTAGGGTTTTAGTCAACATTCCGCATGCAGTTTCTCTGCTTCTCGACTGTTGATCGACTGATCAATGGACCTAATTTGGTCCTACCGCTATTTGCGTCTGACCGCGGGATGGATCTGACAGACTTAGTCTCGGTTCGCTGAGATCAAGGCCATCCGCTTAAATAGCGAATTATCCGATGGCAAGTAGCTCACGCCGACATGGATTAATGAGATCCCGTCCGTGTGCAATGATTGTGCCAATCATTGCCGGCGGCGCAATAATCGCGACACTAGGCAATGATTGGCAGCAGACCGTCGGCCCAATCCCGATTTGACAAGTGGCGTCCCGAGGCTTTTTCATGGGATTTTATATATTTTAAATAGTTTAAACCTATTTTAACTTATATAAATCATAGAAATTTTATTTTTGATCCAAAAATTTTGTACAAAATATCAAACTGCTCGTATTTTAATTCTATACATTTTAAAAATATTTTGAAATAAAAATATTATGTAATTTTTAAATTATTAATAAAATAGTAAAAAATTACTTTTTAAAATTATATTCTTATTTCATTTTTTATCATTCTTATTATCATTAATTTTAATTGTGATTATTTATAAAGTTTATTATTTTTAAACTATTTTTTACTATTTTGTTAGATTATTATATTATTAGTATTTATTATTATTATTAGTATTATTATTATTTATATTAATTATTCATTATTATTATTATATTTATTATTATTATTATTTATTATTATTATCACATTTAAAATTATCTCTATTTTAAGAATTGTTATTATTCTAATTATCTAAATACTTTTATTAATCTTTATTTTTAGTTAATTTTTTTTAATTATAGTGTACTCTTATTATTTTACTATTAAGTATTAAGTTCAATTATTTATTATCATTTATTATTATTTACTCACTTATTGTTATTAACATTCTTCTTATTATTAGTATTATTTAAAAAAAAATCAATTTTTTTATTACTAGTATTATTTTTATATAATCTTTATTATTATATTACTATTACCATCAAACTTTTTTATATTATTCTAGCTTCTATTATTATGATTATTATATTATTATTATTATTATATATTATTATTATTATTATTATTATTATTATATTATTATTTATTTTTATTATTATTTTATTGTTTAGTATTTTATTATTATTATTCTACTATTGTTATTGATTATGTATATATGTTAATACGTATTTTTAATTTTAATTATTATATTTGAACATTTTTTTATTATTATTGATATTATAACTGTTTTCATAATCTTAATTATTTTATTATTCTATCTATATTAGTATTATTATTTAATTCAAAATTATTATTATCCTTAATTTAAAAGTTTTTTTTCATTTATTATTATTATTTTTTTATTAGTTATTATTTAGTACTTGTTCTATTAGTATTTTCTTTTAAATCATTTTAAAAATCCTTTTATTATTATTACTATTATTGCAATTATTACTATTATTATTTTGAATAGTTTTTATTTATTATTTTTTCTTTATTATCAACATTGTTTATCACTATTTGTTATTTATTGCTCATTTTATAACTATTTTCTTTTATATTATTTTAAATCCCTTTTAAATTGCATTAAATTTCAAAAATTCATAAATAATTCAATTTAAATCCAATTTTAGCTTGTAATACCTTGAAATTTTTAGAAAAATGCCTATTTTAATTTAAATTTATTTTCAGAGGTTTAATTTCACTATTCTAGTATATTTTTATTTTGATTTAATTATAGTATTTTAATATTATTTAAATAATTACTATAATAATTATTTTAAAATAAAAAAATTATTTTCAAACCATTTTGAAACCTCGCATGGGTGGCCAGTGGATTTCCCTATATTTATTTATTATAAATTGATCTATTTTTAATTATCCTATTTTCCAAAATTTATATGTTTATAAGTATTTTTAAATTATTTTAAAATTACTTATATTATTAAATCCTAATTTAGGGAGATCCACTTCATAGAACTTTAAACTTAGATTATGCATATGAAGAGCAATCATGGGGGAGTGGATTAGTGAATGATTGAGTCTCAATTAGTCACTAATCGCTTCGTCAAGCGTGCCTACTTTTCTTTTATCGTAGCTTGCAAGTATAGGATGCACGAGCACTTAGTTTAGGCTCTCTTAGATATAAGAACATGACGTATTTACTTCTTTTGTGTACTCCATGCATTGTTACCTTGACGGTTTGTGTAAAACTTTATTTAAAACCCATATAACATAGTGACACCTTAAGGATAATAATTAAGGACCCATCTAGCAAACTTAGAAAAATTCTAGGAGTTAGAATTTATCCTTAATTGGTATGAAAACTTTAAAATTTGAACTTAGTGATGTCTTAAACATCCCAGAATTTTCTAGGAATTTTTAGAGGTTTTTAGACCCCTTAATTAACCAACCCTAATTTACCCGATAAATAGGGCCTAATAACTTCTAAAACTTTTAATAAATCCATTTTAAACCATAAAAATACCCACAATAACTCAAATTGTTTCAAATTTAGTCCTTAACCTTAGATAAATAGGGATCCTTATTTTGACCTCAATCGGACCCTTAACCTAACCTTAATTGAAAATGACCATTTTGTCCCTATTAGATAATTAAAAATTATTAAAAATTTAAAAATTTTCCCCAAACACTTGAGAAAACCTTCTTAGATCATTTCTGACTTTTGGGAGTGATTCCAATCAATTTGGAGCTGATTTGGAGTAAAATCCTAAAATCACCCATAATTAGGCAGTTTTAATAATTCATTAACTGCCCAAAACTTTGTAAATTTATATCTTTGCATAGGAAACTCCAAATCCAGCAAACACAAAGCCTAACTACTCACCTTAAGCCCTAGTAACATAGCCTATTCCCTATAATAACCTTTTGGATCCCCTCAACCTAGTACCTAGGAGGACCCCAGACTTTCTAAAATTGGATAATATAATTTGAACTTCAAATAACATGACCCTAAGTAATATAAAGTGATAAAAAAACTAAACTAACTAAAATGGACCCTAATTTATTATTATTTAAACCTTAAATAAAGTTTCCTTTTCTGATCTTCAACAAATTCTAACCTTAGGCAATTTAAACTAATCATCATATACAGAACCTATCTAAAACTACACAAACCTTACACACATAGAATTGCTTCCTAGGGAACCACTTCTAGACCTAGGCTAAGCCGGTGTTTTCTTTTTTGCTTTGTGTCGGGTGTTTTGAGATTTTATTGCATGTTGTGAAACATTGAAATTACTATATTTGCTTACTTTTACTACATTTTGTGGATTGATGTAATGTACGTTAGATCTACCCCTAGGATAGGGATGATATATTACTTTTCCTACAGGTGACCATGCTCATGTAATGTTATATAAAAAAGGGGTAAATGTCATGATTTCTAATAATGTTTAGTGCAAGTGCTTCAGAATTACTCAGCCCCCCTAAATAAATGAGGGCTAAAAATCATTAAATAATAAATGCTACAGGTGGATTACTTAGCCCTCATAAATAAGAGCATGGCCAAGTGTGGCTATAATGAGTTGTTTTTATTTCTATATAAAGTACTTGGAAATTATTATAAATTTCTTGGAATTCTTATTAATATAATCCTGCAAGAGAGTCTAGACTTTTACTACTTTTCATTAATCTAATTCTCTGTAATATATATGAGAGTTGTGAAAGTGTCTTTGAGTTGGGATATTCTAATCCAACTCGAATTCTAAAAGAATAAGGCATCCTCGACGCGGAGAGTCTTCCTCTACTTGGAATATCGAGTTTGGATGGCTTTTAAATATCTAAAAAGAAAAGGCAATACCCCTTCTAATGGGGGGAATTGTCTCTTTGTTTGGATATTCAGGCCACGACGAATCCAAGGAGTCCAAGGAGGAGAGATACAGGGAGTCCAAAGAGGAGAGATCCAAGGATTCCAAGGAGTACAAGGAGAAGAAATCCAAAGTAGACTGAGAAGTTGAAGACTTGAAGACCCGATATCCCACTCAAAGTCACTTGCGTCATTCCTGGCTTAGAAATATGGGTTGTTGGCAGTGGTGCCCAGCTACTTTATTTTCTGCATACCCTGGGTGGTAATTAAAGGGCAGTTGGCCTATGGATATTTATTTAATAAGTTTAAATATTTTGATGTGTTTTATTTATAAATGTGTGCCTCTAGGGTTGCTTACTTTTTTCTAGTTTATTGGCAAACTGTATGTCAATTTTGCTTTAGCCTGGATCTCGTTAGGCTCTTTAAGAACTATAAAATTTTTCTACTCATAATTAATATTTAAAATTTTAAGATTTAAATAACATAGATACTTAACAAATATAAGAAATTGCCAGAGCCGCCCGGAGTCGCATGCATCTTACTGGTAGAGTCCGAATAATCTGCCCTATGAGGATGAAGAGCCGGACCTGGGGAAGTCTAGTCTCCTTCTAAAAATTATTTTATAATAAGCCTATTTTTAAGATCTTATGCATACATGATTCGGATATTTTAACTAACATGCATTGCATTAGAAATTAATTAAATTAAATTTTAATTACATTTGTCAGGGGCATTCACCCAACATATGTACAAGGCCAATTAGGAAACTCTCTAGATGTCATCCTTAAATTCTAAAAACTTTCCACCCATCCTTCTTTCATAAAATGACCTGACAATATCGTTTTAAATCGATTAGGTGGTTAGCTGGCTCCCTAATCCAGGCCGGGGTAAGTCTAGATTTTGCATTACATTAGTTAGGACACTGGTGTTAGTGTGCTTAGAACACTAAACCCAATTTAGATTTAGGGTTCAAGGCTACTACACTCGGTCTCGTAGTATGCCTAAATAGTGGGTAAGTTCCTTATTTTTTTAGGGACTATAAATACTACTTACCTGTATCACATGGATGACACCACTTTCATCTTTCTCTCACGCATGTGGCAATTGCTTGATTTTCTTTTCCCCAGTTTCTCCTTACCTAAGACACTCTGAATGCTGGTGTGAATTATTTAGATTGAAAATTCATGATTATCACATCTTTATGGAATGTTTTATGCCTACTACCTTAATTTATTTTCTAGATTTAGTTTTAAATCCTTTAATCAAACTAAGTATTTTTTTAAAGACTTATGCTCTTCCAGACTAATTGAATAGGCTTTGGTCCTTGGTGATAATAATATTCAATTTATTTTGTGCAAACTTGAGAAGATATTGCCTTCAAAATGTTTTGACTCCATGAACATTTGCCTTTGCATTTATTAAATGAGGATAAAGTTTGTGGCCTAATTAAGTATCGATGGATGTATCCATTTTAGAGGTAGCTTTCTTTTTGACAAAATTTCTCCTTGGATATCTGAAGTATTATCAAATTATAAATAATACTAATTCACTGAGTTGGTATCTAAATAAACTTAAAAAGAATATTAAGAACAAAACATTTCTTGAAGGATCAATATATGAAGCATATCTATCATATGACATAACCCAATTTTTCTCCTACTACTTTGAACCAGAATTATAATGAACATGGACATATGTACCTCAAAATTTGGCTATGCCTGATCATGGCTAATATTTAACTATATATATATATATATATTCAATGCACAGGGTGAGCCAGAGAGAGCTTGTTCCTTAAGCTATTTGAGTGATAGGGAGATTATAGTTACTATGTTGTACACACTTCTTAGCAAAGAAGTTTATCCATATCTTGAGTAAGAATGAGTAAATGTTTCATTCATATTAGGATGCATTAATTGGTGATATACATAGTTTTCAAGAGGTTTATTAATTCTTTGAGTACATCTTCAACATCAAAAGTTGAAAAGAGGATCGAAGCTAACTTTCCAATTTTTTTGAACTCTTTTGTGTGTATGTTAGGTGAAAGAAATAACTTAGACATCTTTAATTTTGAGTGGCATGATCCATTGTAGAATAGAGGTACAAGTGTTCATCCACTATATGGTATTATATAAGTAAAAAGAGGTAGGATATAAGAAAAGTGTGACCCTTTTGTAATTGCTAGCTAGGCAAGCCAAGTCTACTTTGCTAGCTATCCAAGTTGTGCAAGGGTTAAACAAGATTGTCTTATAGTATTCAAGATAAAACCCATGAAGGTTATAAGGGTAGCACAACAAAACTAGCAGTATATCAAAAATAATGTTTGCCAAACTTTAAATGCCTACAAATGATGTTGATGATCAAATTGTACTTCATGAGAGTGAGCTATAGTTATAGGAGGTTAACATTGATATTAAGGAAAATAGTGAGAATGATGTTATTTGTGAGGATGTGGCATCGTTAGATGGAAGTCAATCCATTAATAATTAGTAATGGAAAGGTGAATATATTGATTTTTATATAGTTCTTCTTCTATACATGTTTTGTTACAATATTTCCCTAATTTTCTATAGTTCATTTTATATGCATGTTTTTTTATATAATTTTCTATATTTAGTTTGTATTAGTTCTCTTGTATGCTTATTTTATTACAACATTATCTTAGCTAGTTTTCTACAATTCATCTTTTATGCATGTTTTTTATAGTATTTTTAATATTTAGTTTGCAACAGTTCTCCTTGTATGCTTATTTTGTTATAATATTTCCATAGTTTTTGGTAGGTCATCTTGTATGAATATTTTTTATAGTATTTCTATATTTAGTTTGTAGTAGTTCTTCTAGTATGCTTGTTTTGTTACAATATATCATTAGTTAGTTTTTTTATTTCTTATTACATGCATAATTTTTTTAGCATTTCATATAATAAGTTATTTTTAGAACTAAATATTTCTTTTTAATTTTGAAGATGGGTTCTAGTGATGTGCCCATTCAGAAGTTAATCATGAATATCTTTTGTAGGGGGAAGAAGGTGAGTAGTGGCCCATCTAGTAGAGCCAGAGCAGCTGAGAGGACCTCTTCTTCACCACATGCCACCCAGACCTAGTCGAGTTTGTCCTTGCCATCACCTATAGCTGATAATCCTCAGTTTCTTTACCTAGATCCTTATTTCCTTTACTAGACCATATGTACAACACTTATTTCAACCCTTCTATCTACCACCATCATGTTAAGGAGTCCTATCCACCAACCTATATCCATCATACAACCAACCATTTTACTACCCACCACCCCTCAACCATTTTTTAGGTGGACTACCACATTTATTGAACAAAGATTTTAGATTGTAGCATCAAAGATGGATGCATGCTCATAGAGCTAGTGAGTGACACATAATTAATGGATGCTTTAGTTTATTCAAATATTTTGAAAAGTAATTTTATCATTTATATTTTATGCATCTTTCATCTATCAAAATAGGCAACACATAAAATAAATGACATCATATGGAGCAAGTTTGATGCTCCATATATATAATGTAAGAAAATCCCTAAAGAAGTTTAAGACTTGTGGTTTCGATATTCTAAGGTTAGTTATAAATAATAAGAGGAATATACTTGTATTTTAATTAGTCTAACACAACATATTCAATGTTGTAATGTTAATATGTGAAGGGATTTCTATTGGTTGTCACAACATTATACAAAGATGAAAATTTTTTTTTTGAAAATTATAAATTGACTCGAATGTAAGATATATGTATTGATATTATAAAGTTAGGTGAGATACCACTTTGGATTGGTGAGAGTGTGCAAGATGACTAACTAGAGCCTACGGTAGCCCATATTATAGTAGAAGGAGGGATCATAATAAGAAGAACATAGCCTCAGATGTTTGGGGCATGTGTAACACCCTCTATAATGATTAGAGGGGCTAAAATCCACACATTGAGCACAAATGATGATTAGTACAAATTTTAGATATAATTCATATCATCTCAAATTTAAATAATTTACTTAGTTATGAATACTAATCTAAGCATATTGTAGAAAGAAATGCTATGTAGGGAACCCACTAGTATAAGTTGCACATTTACACCCACTAGTGATAGGAGGACCAATAATGGGTGGAGGAGCGAGCGGGAGGGACTTTATGAGTCTCTAATTTTTGAATATTAATAAAAATATTTAAGTGATGCATATATGATAATTATTTTTATCTTATATTTTTTGGGAGGAGTATAAACAACTTCGATAGAGCCAAGTTGTAGTTGGTAAGGGATCCTTTGTGGGATAAATAAATTATTCCATTTTTTGCATATGGTCACAAGAAGTTGGTAGAATATATAAGGAGAGAGTTTATGGATTAAATATATAGACCTATGTATTCAAGGAACACTCCTTTAGTTCATTAAGCTTCTCAGCTAACAGCTAGAAGGCGTTGGTTAGCTACATGTGGCTGCCCAGATAGCATAACTAAAGAAAGTGCAAAAATTACAAGCAAACATGCAAATGCAACAAAGCCATATACTGCATGAGCTTCAGAGATTAAAGGAGAAATTTAGTGGAAAATAACCTGCAGAGCGTGAGGAGAGTGAGGATATGGAGTTAGAGTAGAGCGCGTATGCTTGTAATTATTTTGTTGGCATTTTTAATTTTTAAGAACTATAGAATTATTATAGAACTATTAGCTTATTTTTGGCTTTTGTAATATATAAAACTATTTAATCATTGTTTAATGAATTTTTAATAATGTTATTGTGATGATGTTGAAATATTTTACTAATTCAAAATTTTTGTGTTTGATAATTAGTTTATGAATTGTTAAAGAATAACTGGTAGCACAGGTTGTTTTTTTTCTTGCTATAGGTTTACAACAAATTTCTAGAAGATTTTCTGGCAAAATATTGATAGAACAAATTTTGAATGAAGAATTTGATAAAAACATCGACCAATTTTTCATGTTGCTTACCACTAGATAATTCAACTAATAAAAGTGCCAGATTACCATTGAAGTATTCCATCAAGTTTTTTGGCTAAATAAGCCATTGATAATCTTCCAAAAAATGTAATTTTTTTCTTTCACGAATCCATAAAAAATCCACCAAAAATCTTTTTAAAATCTATTAAAAATCCATTGGAAACATTTATGCCAAAAAACATCCATCTCAAATTCTTTCTAATGCTCATTTAACCAAAAACAATTCTCCATAATAAATCCACCAAAAATAATAATTTTTTATAGAATTACTAGCTTTTCTCACAGATAATTCTGCCAAAAATAACATGATGTCTTATAGTGTATCTTGCTCTCTTATTTATTTACTACTTAGAGAGATAGTGTGACAATGCTAATTATCCATGTCTCATTATTTTTTTAGTCAATGGTCAAACTTTAATTGAATTACTTATATTATTTTTTAATATATTTTAGGTTTAATTAAAATTCTTTAGGGAGCCATAGTTACAACTTTATTTGTATTAGTTCTTTGACACTTTGTTTGGTATGACAACCTAGAGAAGATTATGGACAAATTTTAATAGTAGATGTCTAGCTGATTCAATTTATATTTCTATGATTAAATCTGTGTAGCTCATAACATGCCATATCAAAAGATGAATTGATGTTTCACTATTAATTTAAACATAGAAATAAAACTTATTTTTAAAATCAAACTCAACATAGAGAATATACTATTCATCCTGAAAGATAAAATGATACTCACTAATCATTTTGAAAATGAAAATTAACCATGAATAGAGTTTAAATCCACGTTCAAAGATTTTTCCCTACTATAGTGAACTAGAGTATGGTTTACTTTTTTATTGGGTTTTAGGATCCTTATAGAGGTAAGACTCTACAATAAATTTAATTCTAGGATGAGTCATGATAAAAATTTTGATTAATGTGACAACTAAACTTTTTAAAATTTACAACAACTTAAATCTAAGGTTTAAGTTCTCAGTATACCAATTAGGAATGGTTAAAATATTGAACACCTCTTTATAGGTCAATGGATGAAAGAAAGTTAGTGCTTGGGATTCTGGATACCTAGAAACACTCTGACCTATACTAATGTTTGGTTTTAACGATTTAGAACGAGATAAAATTTGTGTTTAAGTTTAAAGTTTATTTGAAGGTCAAGATTATCCTATTGAAAGAATGCATAGAGAGTGTATTAAAAGTTGGACTTATGTCTACTTGAAGTGGATAGCTAGCTAACCATCTAATCACACATTTTAAAATGTTTCTATGTCTATTGCATGTAGGTAGATAGGTATTATTTAATTAGAAATAAGGATTCAAATTCAGACTCCAATATAAAATGAACTGTATCTAACTAATCCTTTTTAAAGTGACTTTACCCTAGAATATTAAGTCTACTTATGATTTTCTAAATTTTTTCTAAGACCAAATTTTCCTAAAAAAAAATTGGTAGCATTGCAGCTTTATACAACTAGGGAATACTATGTTGACAGTGTCGCTTAGGCTCCTCATTCTATTCCATTGGCTTGTGTGCATTATTTTATTGACAGTGAAGGAAAATAAAATGCATGTATGTATATATTTATAGGTAATGGTTTTCGGTTTTACAATATAAATATTTATCATTCTAGATCTAAAATATGTGTTCCTACAAGGAAAGAACACATACACTGCCAAAACCTAGAAAAAAAATCTTTTTCTAATGTAATCAATCTACCACCCAAAGAATGTTATGAATGTATATGAAGCAATATATGAAAAAAAGTGTAAAAGAAAATATTTGATGTCTATATATATCAAAATTTATAGTGTAACCCAGGGTCTGCATGAAAGAAAAGGTGTTTAGGCCCCACCACAACAAGCCTAAATTTATACACCTATGATGATGCAAATCTATATAGATATCCTTGCTTATTTAATATTTGTTGAAACTTGTTCACTATGAATTAGGTTATTAAACCTAAGCTTAAGTCCCAACGGCTAACCAAGAGGGGGGTGAATTGGTAATTAAAAATTAATCCATCTTTTTGAAATTTAAACCGAAAATTAAAACTTCAGTGAATTTTTCTAGAAAATTGTTTCCAACCACAAGTTATAAACAATTTTTTTTTTGCAAAAAAAAAAAAAACCACAAGTTATAAACGATAAAAACAAAAACAGCAGAAAAATAAAAGAAATGAGATTTATAGTGGTTCGGTCAAAACCAGACTACATCCACTCCCGAGGCACCCTCCGAGTATTGCACTAGTACCACTAGTGATCTCCTTTTGCACCACAGTAAGGCGGAGAAGCCTTTACAAAAACTCTTTCCACCACTACCCGGTGCGGTAGAGAACCGTCGTCCTTTTACACTATTCCTAGTGTTGGAAAAGAACCATCCGTCCTTTCTCACTCTAACAATGTCAGCAGAGAACCGTCCGTCCTTTCATACTCTCCTGGTGTAGGTAGAGAACTCTTCGTCCTTTCACACTCTCCTAGTGTGGGCAGAGAACCCTTCATCCTTTCACACTCTCCTATTGTGGGCAGAGAACCCTTCGACTGTTTACACTCTCCAAATGTCGGCAGAGAACTGGATCTCCTTGACAGATCTTCATCACAAGAAATCTAGAAGGAAAAGAGAAAAAGAGTGAAGTAATTACAATCCAAGAGTAAAGACTCTTACCTTTGAGCACCAAGTGAAACCTTCACGCTCCAATGGCAAGAAATCTTCTTCAAACACTCTCTCACACTCTCTCCTTGAGTCTCCCTACATTTGGCACAAAGATTAGTAGGAAAAAAGATTAAGTGGTTGTTTAGATTGGACTATATAAAGGAAAGACAAGAAAAACCATCCAAAATTTACAAATTTTTAAGTCAACACGTAGTTGATCGTCCTGTACGATCGTGGATTATCCTGGACGATTTTACTTAAATGTGTTGGAAACGAACCAAATGTATATTGGTATGAAATGAATTCATACTCGATCATCATTCTGTATGAACTAGGTTTGTCCGGTTCCCAAAAATTTCAGAATGTCGCCAAAATTTGAAGAGTCGGTTCACTTTGTCCTAGGACGAATATGGATTCGTCTGGACAAAATTTTTACATAGGACAGTTCATCCTGGGACGATTTTGAGTTCGTCTAGATGAAAATTTTCCAGAGAGAATTCGTCCTGGCATGATTATGAATTTCGTCTGAACAAAAATTTTCCAGAGGAAATTTCATCCTGGGACGATTTTGAGTTCGTCTAGATGAAATTTTTCCAGAGAGCTTTTCATCTTAGAACGAATATGAATTTCATCTGAACAAAACTTTTTTAGAGAACATTTTGTTCTGGGAGGAATAAAAATTTGTCCTGGATGATGAGGACTTAAAAAAAATTTCTTCAACTCCTATTCGTTCCATTGTTTTAGAGGAGATAACTGACTTGATCGTCCCGTACGAACATAGTTCATCCCGTATGATCAGTACAAATTTTTAAAGGTTTCCTTAACTGTGTGTGTGTGTTTATTCACTCAATTATAATCACTTCCTCTCAAACTTAATTCAAAGAAAAATGCAAGCTTCAATTCACAAAGTATTTCATACTGAATTTGATTTGAAGTCGTCGTAGTCTGGAGTTCAATTTTCCTGAAATGTTAGTACACACAAGAGCAAAAACAACTCTTCTAAAAAGTGTTAGGAGATAACTACATATAAAATAATAATATTTGAAATCATCAAAACTTTACAAGTTACAAGAATATAAAACATGCAAATAGCAACTCTCTTAACAATCTCCCTCTTTTTGATGATGACAAAATAATTATTGTTTGTATAATTTCAAATTCTAAGAATCTCCTAAACTCCCTCTGAATTGATAAACACATGAAAATAAGGAGGCAATTGAATCATAATTTTTAGAGATATAAAAACAAAACAAACACAAAACAAACACACATACGATAACACACATACGATACGATAGAATAATACAAAACAAAAACAAACACACATATGATATGATAAAACAAATAATTTCTCCCTCTTTTTGATAACAGTAAAAAGTGAAGAAGAAAAAGACTTGAAATATAAGCAGCCACATGAAAAACATTTGATAACTGAACTTTGAAAGTGATTGAAATAAGTTTTGCAAATAAAATCAAAACATTAGGCAAACCATAGTAATTCATAGAATTTAAGAAGAGATATAACATTGATAATAAAAAGTATTTATAAAAAATATGAGTCAATTTAGACACTAAGATAAAGAAAATCATTGAAAAAAGGATGAATAAAAAATTTGTATATTTTAAATTTCAATACATAATAGAAATATACAGAAGATCAATTTGAATTAAGAGATTAAAATATTATGGAAAAAAATAACTACCACATGTGGTGCTTTCCGTATCTTTTTCAAAGTTGTGGCACATTTTGTGAATCTTTTCACTTGTTGGGCTTATTTTGTGCCCGTTTTTTACATTGCGAACCTTTGTGCATTCCTTTTGATTTTTTGTACATTTGTTTTTTCAAGAGTAATCATATTCTTTCCAAAATCAATATTATAAAATTTTAAATTTTTTTAAGTGCATAAATATTTATTGATAAGTGAAATGCAAAATAAGAAAACATCACAATTGCAATAATAATATTAGACATTAATGTAGTCTAAATAAGAGTCATGAAATTGACAATCTTAATAATATCAAGTTATAAGCAAAACTTCAATTTTTAAAAATTAGATTTTTCTAATGAATTTAATTTTAACTTATAATTCAAGGTATAGCACTATTAAGATCAAAAAATCCAATGATTGTCATAAAGGCTAACACACATTTCAAAAACTAGATTAAACCCAAAACATGATAACTTATATTGATATCAAAATGAGCATATTACAATCTAAGCAAAAGGATATCAATATATTAACAAAACATCTAAAGAAAAAAAAATACATCAAACTTTCCTAAAATAATAACTAATGAAACACAAAATCAAGAGCAACTGTCACTTAGAAAGACCCTGATCTGGAGGAGGAGGAGGTGCAACACCATAGAGGTTAAAATAAGTACTCATCATAAGCACGTTGGTACAGATATCATTTATTTGGTCTCTCATAAATCCCATGTCATGCTGATACTGTGCATCGTGCTGCTGAAGATGAGTCTCAATTTGATCAAAATGTTGATGAAAATGAGTCTCTAAATGATCAAATCTTTGAATAAAATTCTGATAATTTGGTTCATTAGCAGGTGCAGGTGCAACTTCATGTTCTTCCTTAGTATCACTAATGACATGTGTTTTACTTGATTCATCTTTATTGAAGATTTCTCTAAACGATCTGTCGTTGTAGTATAGCGGTTCTTCAAACTCTTTATCAGGATGAACCATATTATATTTCTTATCCAGAATGTAGGCAACTAGATGTCCTAAGGCGATGTTCCTCTTTCTTTTATGCTCGACATGACCAATTTTAAAAAGTCCATAAAGATAGTCAAGGACTAGTTGGGCTTCATCTATAGGATCTTTAGTCATAATAAAAAAGGTTACCATAGAAAGAAGAGGAGTAATATTGATTATATCACCATCTTTAGGAATAATATATGTTCTAAGAACATGCTGGATGATACGTGCATTACGAACGAGATCGGATGCTTTAGCCATATGATCGTTAAAATTGAATCCTCTAATTAGAGTATTAATTTCAGACCATTCATAATCAGAGGTGGTGATTAAGGTATGTGCTCTAGCTCCCTCAGTCCTTAAGTTTAAAAAGGCTCCTAAGTAAGCCTTAATGATTTCAACTTTTTTCTTAAAGACAAAGGAACGGATTACGGAATGATCAGAGTTAAAAGACATGTTTGCAAGAAAATAGTGGAAGGTTTCTTTGTTGTAGAGATAAACAAGGGTGAGGATAAAACCAAACTGTGTTGAAGTAAACAAGTTCATCACCTGAAAGGTTAGTTGTTCTTGGATGAGAATTCTGGAGGGTGTGATCTTGGCTGAGACAAACCTAGGAAAGGATTCCTCATTGGCTTTGGAAAGGAAGTTCTCAGAAGATTGTATCATTTTTATATTCCTAATTGGAACAAATAAATCTCTTTGTGGGCCAACATATTTTGTCACTTGTTTATTGCGAGCATCAAGTTATTTTTTTGTCACTTGTGTATGGTTTCCTGGCCAGAACCTTTTGACGCTTGCTAGAACTTGCCATTGAAAATGATCTAAAGGACGAAAGAGTTTGAAAGTGAAGTGAGAGTGTGACTGTTGAGTTCAAAAGCCCATTTATTTATTGAAAATACGACTGTTCGTACCAGACAAAATCACCTTTGTCCCATACGAAATTTAATTCGTCCCGTATGAAAAAATTTTGTATGGACGAACCAATGCATCCAAAATGAAACGACTTTTTGTAATCAACACAACTTACGAAGCATCCTTTCATACAAAATTTTGACCAACCAATCGTACAGAAGAACACGTGTTCTTCCTGGGATGATCAGAACGTATGATCATTTTAATGACAGTTGAATCCATCCCCGGCATTGAACCGACATGTGTTCGTTCGGACGAACCAAAGGTTTGCACGTACGAAATATAATATTAAAAATGACCTTATCTATTCAACTATTTTATTCAATCGTCTCATCATTTGAAAAACATTTCATCCAGGACGATCGTGACAATCGTACAGACAAAGTGACAATTAACAATTGAAAAACTGCAAGCAAACTGTTCAAAATCTGACAATTTGACACACTACAAAATTTGTCCTGTACGAAAACATTTCATCCTAGATGATTGTCACTCAAAATTTTAAAACCATGCACTCATACAAAACTAAAACACAAAGCACACTAAAACACAATGAAAAATGAAAAACACAAACTTAAAATAAAGAAAATCACAAACACAAGATTAAAAACTCATAAAAATACACAAATATTAACTAGAAAACACACATCAATGTTGTAGAAAATATTTTTAATTAAGAATCCAAATCAATTACTCCAAGCCTTGTTCTTAATGCACTGAAAGTATCAAAGGCTAAAGGTTTTGTAAAAATGCCTGCAAGTTGATTTTTAGTAGAAACATGAGTGAGTTAAATTTCTCCTTTGGATATATGATCCCTTATGAAATGATGCCTTATGTCTATATGTTTGGTTCTTGAATGTTGAATAGGATTTTTAGAAATACAAATAACACTAGTATTATCATAATAAATTGGAATAGTGCCTATAGTTAATCCTAAATCAATCCACTGTTGTTTCAACCAAAGTACTTGTGCCACACAACATCCTAATACAATATATTCAGCTTATGCAGTAGATAGGGCTACTAAATTTTGTTTTCTACTGGACCAAGAGACTAAAGAATTTCTAATAAATTAACATGTTCCATAAGTGCTCTTTTTATCAACCCTACAACTTACAAAATTGAAAATCTAAATAACAAATTATTTTAAATGAAGAGCTAAACTTAGGATACCAAATTCCTAAGTTCTAAGTTTCTAACAGATATCTTAGAATCCCTTTTACTGTTGTCAAATGTATTCTTTTGGATCTGATTGAAATCTAGCACACAAGTAGACACTAAACATGATATCAGGTTGGCTAGCAGTCAAGTAAAGTAAAGATCCAATTATCCCTCAAAAATTCTTTTAATCAACATATTTTTACTTAGGGTCCTTATCCAACTGAACCGAGGAACTCATAGGTGTACTAATAG